>NC_141036.1:17835000-18135000 GCF_052040795.2 Danio rerio | reverse complement strand
TGTTTGTTTTGTATGTTACAAACTTTTCTCTTACTTCATTGACCATAAAGCAAAGCACCAACTCACACTAAATACAAGGCTTATGCTAATTTTGTTGAATAAAATCAGCAAACAATGTAAATGAAAAAATGACAAGATTCTGAGGTGCCAGAAACTTGTATCAGTGTCGGCTAAGTCAACGAGTCATTCATTACGGAGATTTGTTTACAAACGAATCACTCCCTCCGTTGGAATTAGAAG
Source organism: Danio rerio (assembly GCF_052040795.2). Classification (NCBI taxonomy): domain Eukaryota; kingdom Metazoa; phylum Chordata; class Actinopteri; order Cypriniformes; family Danionidae; genus Danio; species Danio rerio. The sequence continues at coordinate 18,134,760 of NC_141036.1, read as the reverse complement.
TGAACGCAGGAGAGGAGTGTGTGTTTCAGGACATGAATTTGATCAAATTTAACAGGGAGAAAGGATAATACTCAATGCCCAGTGTGGACAAGCTTCTGGGCAGACTTGGTTTTGCCCGGTTGATCTCAATGCTAGATTTGACAAAAGGATATTGACAAGTTTCATTAACACCCTGAGCCAAGGAGAAAACCGTTTTCACCACCGGGTCACTGGCACTACCAGGTCCAGCCCTTTATCCTGCATGGGCTCCAACCACATTCCAGAGAATGATGGACATATTACTCAAGCAACATCAATCATACACTGGTTCCAATATGGTAATCCACTCGAAATTGTTGGGAGGAACATCTGGCAACACTTTTCTTTGGTGGTCCATTTGAGTATTAGTAGACTGTCTGCTTAATATCTTTTAATACAGACAGACATTCAACAGGCATTTAACTAAACATAACTAACCTCAACCCTAACCCCAACCTAACAGTCTACTTAAAATCTAATGAGAATTAGTTGGCAAGTAAATGCAATGTAACATAATTTCAACAAACGGACCATCAAAATAAAAAGTGACCGAACATCCTATCTGTGAAGGGTGCTCCTGTAACTGCAGCGGGCTGGACTCACAGCTAATCCCTGGAAATGTCATAATGGGCTTGCGGAGGCTAAGTTCCTAGTATACTACACTGGCCAGGGGCTGATCCAGCCACAACAGACTAAAATTGAAGTTCTCTAGAAGACCCCCCAACCCACCACTGAATCCCAGGTATGTGCCTTTCTGAGGTTGGTGGTTTACTATCGTTGTTTTATTCCCAATTTCTCATCCACAGCCAGCCCACTGACAGACCTGATGACAAAGGGGCAGCCATAGAAGATACTCTTGAGCCTAGCAGCAGCAGACCAGGCATTCCAGAAGCTAAAGAAGGCCCTATCATCTTTTCCAGTACTTCAGGCACCTGATTTCAGCTGCCCCTTCATTCTAGACCGATGCATTCGACTCCGGACGGGGTGCAGTTTTATCACAAGTTCAAGAGGGAGTGGTTCAACCAGTGTCAGTGTCAACCATGAGTCAGAAGCTTTTTTCTGCATAATCTAAGTATGTGGCCGTCGTGTAGGAGGCCCTGGTCGTAAAGTGGGCAATCCTGGAGGTGCTCCTATGTCCTAGGACGGTCTTTCTCCCTGGTAACAGATCATGTGCCCCTTAAATGGAGGGCTTCGGCTAAGAACAGCAATGCCTGCATCACAAGGTATTTCCTAGTGCTCAAGGACTTCCACTTTCATGTCCAATAATGAGCCAGGGCCACCCAATGCCGACAGTCTGTCAATGTTATGGTCTGGATGTCTGTCTGGATCCATTGGGCTCAAGTTGTGTAAGAGTGGTGAAGCATCATTGGATTTTCCACCACAGTCCAATTCTTAACCATATTAAGAATCTTTGGCATGTGCTGGAAAAAACTTTGATCTTCAATTCATGATCTTTGTAAAAAATGAATGCAGCTCTGCACAAGAATAGTTGTTGTGACATTGCAGAAGCATATTAAAACGATGCTTTGGTGAATGCACGCCATAATCAAAGCTAAAGGTTGTACAAGGAAATACAAGAGTGTATGAATTTTTTTTAAAGGGGCAGTGTAATAACCATCCTAAATAATTGAATTTGTTCTTCATGTTATACTTCTCACTTCAAACTTACTGTGACTCCTGGACAGTCAAAGTTCTGCACAGTTTAGCTTTAACCCTAATTAAATACACCTGATCAAACTAATTAAGACCTTAGGCTGTGAAACCGACATACAAGAAAGAGAAAATTGGCAGAGATAAAATTATATGTAGCAGTTCGGTAGTCCAACTAATGGTTGAATCACAGCAAGAGTGTGCTGTATTCTGTGGGGGGCAACTGAGTTCCATTCCGCTGAATTGAATGGTGTTGTACTGGGTCACGTTGCACCCCTCTACCACCTTCCAAAATGCATACTCACTCATCAGGTTACATGGGTGCCCCCGAGGGGGTGGTGTCCTGTCAAAAAACACTCCTGCTTGCTAGAAGGAATGAAAACAAGAAGAGGTGAAAGCCAAACGGAAATCCATTTGGGAGGGGTGTTGCAAGTCAGCAGATATGGTTAGATGAAGATGCATGTTGCTGCTAGTAATGGCTGATTGCGGGATGTTGCTAATGTGAGATGAGGGGATCTGGCTTTTTAATACAAAAGACAAGTACACTCCTCTGTTTTAGTCACTTTCTTTGCCAGATGCTATCTTTTCAATTGTTGTTACTCATCTGTTTTTACTGTTATTTTGTCTATATTTTTTCTATTTGTTAAATTGATCCTATTTATTTATTTATTATCAACATGACAATGTTTTTTTTTTATAGCAGGGGTGTCCAAACTTGGTCCTGGAGAGCCGCTGTCCTGCTGAGTTTAGCTTTAACACACCTGCCAGGGAGTTTCTAGTATATCTAGTAAGAGCTTGATTAGCTGGTTCAGGTGTGTTGGAATAGGGTTGAAGCTAAATTCTCAAGGACACCAGCCCTCCAGGACCGAGTTTGGACACCCCTGATTTATGGGGATTGTCCTGTATGTTTTACAGTGGTATAACAATGGTAATTAATTAACCACAAATACAATCATTTCTTTAAGGATTAATATGTTGTTACTAACTAAAGTTATTTTTCATACATTAAAAAAAAATCCCAATATTTCCAGAACTGAAGTAATTACTATATTAAAAATAAATATTTGAATATTATGCATATTTGTTTTGTTTATTTTTTGTGGTAAGTTTGTCAGATTTTTTAGTTTTTAGTTCTAAGGTAGCCCATTTATTAGGTAAAGATAATTATAAATTATGGTAAATTAAAAATAAAAATATGATGGTACATATTCTAGCAGTGCTTTTTTTTTTTTGTCAGCAATAAGCAATTTTTAGTAATAGTATATAAATGTCATATCCTGTAACAAGGTTGAATCTATTAATACTACTTAATATCCAAATTAACATGAACTAACAAAGAACAGTTGTATTTGAATTAATTATTATTAACAAAGATAAATGCTCAAATAAATGCATTGCTCATCGTAAAGTATTTCATTCATAATTGCTCACATATCCGCCATCCTATATTATCAATTAAAAAAATCATTATACAGTTACAGAGATACATTTCTGTCTTTGATGTAAATTTTTGTATGCATGTGACTCTAAATCAATTTAAAGAGCATTTTTAGATTACATTTTAAAGATTTCCAATGGGCTTGAAAATCTTGGATAAAATCAGGGTATTTATTGCTAATCTTTAATATTATATTATATTTAAATAAATACAAAATTATGATTTATACATATGAATATATAATTAAAAAAAACACAAAATGTTTATGGTTCACTTTAACATTTTTGATTAGGGTTAGGGGTTATAAACTTATAAAACAGTTTCTTTCATTTCAAAAATTTTAACTATAATTGACTAAAATATTTCATTCCTTTTTTGAGGCCATTCTTTTATAAAAATCTTAATGTTGTACTGTAGGATTGGAAAAGTAATGTACTTTTAGCTTAACATAACTTAAAATTCAACATAATAGATCACTTTGACCTTTGTGCTACTTAATTTTCTAATTGCAGCTTGTCGTAATACCAAATTTGCTGAACAAATTGGACAAAAACGAGTTTCCATAGTAATGTTTTGGAAGGATGATGATATTAGATTTGTTGATGGGTCACAGTTGTTTAACGTTGACTTTTAAAGTTTTTGGCTAGATCTTGAATTATCCTTTAAACCTCATATTGACTTTATAATTAAAAAGTCATGTCGGTGTTTAGGTTCTCTTTATCATTCTATTATTTGTTTTTGATTTCAAGTAAGAAAAAGATGATTTCTCAATAAATTTTTCCTATTACTGATTTTGCTGACATAATTTTTTAACAACACTTCAACACTTAAAACTTTTTATGTAGGTATGTCCAGAACCCATCATTGCATATTTTATGAATCTCTTGATTTGCTTTAACCTACAGTTGAAGTCAGAATTATTAGCCCTGCTGTTTATTTTTTCCTCAATTTTAGTTAAACGGAGAGAAGATTTCTTCAACACATTTCTAAACATAATAGTTTTAATAACTCATTTAAATAACTGATTTATCTTTGCGATGATGACAGTAAATAATATTCGACTAGATATTTTTCAAGACACTTCTATACAGCTTAAAGTGACATTTAAAGGTCTAATTAGGTTGATTCGGTTAACTGGGCAGATTAGGGTAATTATGCAAGTTATTGTATAATGATGGTTTGTTCTGTAGACTATTGAAAAATAGCTGAAAGGGACTAATCATTTTTTTAACCTTAAAATGTTTTTATTATTATTATTATTATTAAAAACTGCTTTTTTTCTAGCTGAAACAAAACAAATAAGACTTTCCAGAAGAAAAATAGTATCAGACATCCTGTTAAAATTTCCTTGTGCTGTTAAACATCATTTGGGGAAAAAAAAGAAAACAAAACAAAAAGAAAACAAATTAAAGGGGGGCTAATAGTTCTGACTTAAACTGTATGTTCCATAGACAATATCACTGGTATTTGTTTCTTTTAAAATGTATTTATTTTATTTGCCCTTCTTATTTAAAGCAGTTTTTCTCATATTTTCTTGGACATGCAAAATTATTTTGTTCCATTGATTACAACAGAAAGGAGCCTTAGATCCTTTCAATACAAAGCTCTTTTTGAGTGGAAAAAATCTTCTTTTAGGTCAATTAAGTTAGTTAATGTAATTATTTGTAAATTAAATAGTTTGTACTTGTTGATTATATGTTTCTGTTTGCTTATGGGTTTAGACTGTGGGGTTCAGATGAAGTGTCCTGCTTGTTTGTTTGTTTGTTTGTTTGTTTAGCTTTACTGTATGTTTGTTTTGATTTGTTGTACTCTGTTTGATTTATGGATCTCTTAGACACCCCCTTCTAAATTCTGTTTCTGATCTAGTATGTTACAGGTAGGCCAACACTTTGGGAGTTTGTGGACGTTGTGCATTAGTGTTCCAGTGTATCTAATAAAGAATCACACATCTCAGCATTTTTCTCTTATGTGTGTTTTGGGTACTGAAACAAGAGTTAGACAGCATGTGTATCTCACGCTTTGAGCGGGGTGGTTTTTGTAACAGAATAAATGGGTTACAAGTGGGACAGTATGAGTTTCATATGCTGTAACACAGGAGTGAGACTGTTTGTTTATTTTTGGCTCAGTGCGAGCGTGTCGATGGCTGCCGATGCGTCGCAAAGGAAAGCTCTGAGATACCAGCAAACCTTGGTCAGTCACTGTCTTTCTGTGCCTCTCTATCTTCTGTTGTTTTGTTGTCTTGTGCTGAGGCGTTTCATTGTCTTGCTGTTGGCGGGTGGCTTGCTGAGGTGTATTATGGTCAGTCTGGTTTGTTCTAACCTAGATACACTTGCCTGCCCAAAACATGACTCTAAATAATAGTTCTTAAAGACTTTGACTTCACTAGCCTTGGCTTTACTTGATTTTCCATTCTATTCTTAGTGGTGACATACATAGAGCACACTGGGCTCTTCTAGCACAACTCATGAATAGGAATGAGAATTGTCATAACCTGTGTCAACACCCTGCTGATTAAAGATAGTCTGTCTCGTAAACTTCCATTAGAGTCAGTTCTATGAATTTGCACTTAATTGAGTGTCTATTAGAAGAAAACCCTGTTTATAGAACCATAGAACTGTGTACTATGTTTCAGCTTTGTGCTTTTTTAATGCTTGTCAATTACTTTGTGTATACTTTGGGCTACTGCCTGTTGAAATATTTTCTTTTTAGGTTGAGGATTATTTTTAATGTCAAAGACTTGCAGATGTGTGAAACAAACTTGTGCATATTTGTGCGATCCTATGCAGTACGTCTCGGCTGCTGCATGCTAACAGAAACCTGAGCATGCAGGTTAAATATACACCTAGCCCTCTCTGTCAGGCTGATGTCAATGGACGCTGCATCTAAAAGCAATGTGGTCAGCTGTACAGGTACATTCAAATATTTTTTAATTTTTTTATTTTTTTGGACAGTTTTTTTTTTAGGAATGGCTAAAGAATGTGTTAAAGTAAAAAAGAAAAAGTTGAAAAAGTTCAGTTGTCAAAAAAACCAAAAACAAAACAAGAGAAAGTGGTGTGTGAAAAGGTGAGATGAGGGGTGATAGAGATTCTGTTCTTTTGCTGTCAGTTCTGCACTCTCACAAGTCACTAAGTTCCCACACACAACCTCCCATCAACCTTCCATTTCTCCACCTGTCTTCTCTTACTTTTGAGTTCCCACAGATTTTTTTCTTTCCTGCCGCACTATATGGGACTGTTTCCAGGGCTGAGCTTTTTTAACCTTTCCGCATACATGCATCACTGGCCCTGCTAGCCCCTTTCTCTCTGTCTAAGAGAAGAATCCAGTCAGAGAAAAATCTTATCAGCAGCTATGTTCACACAATTTATGTAAATGTTTACCTCTGTATAATCAGATTTAATACACAGTTTAGTACCAACTGTGGTACTGCTAATTTACTTTTATTTTTTTTAATTAATTTATTTATTTTTTTAACAAAGGCAATGTATGTGAATGGTCAGATTTTGCTAACTTGTAACTCAAATAATGAATTTCTTTCTCATGTGGAATAAAAATGAAGCACACTATAAAACAAATATTATGTAAATCGTTAGGGGTTTCCAACATTTTTCAGAATATCTTATTTTGTGTTTAACAGAAGAAAGAGACTCATAAAAGTTCGACATAATTAAAGGATGAGTAAATGATGACATAATTTTCTATGCCTTAAATTAACTATTTTAAGTGGTATTTACTGTAAGTAGTACACTTACAGGTATACTAGAACACAGGTGCTAGTATACTTTCCTTGCTAAATAGACACTTAAAAGTTTATTTAAACATTACTTAATTATATTTCATAAAACTAACTTGAAGCATTTATTTCATGAGGTCTAAAAATAATGAACAATAAATAATATTTAATTTTTACTCATTTTAATCAGATACAACTGTGCTTTATCAAGTGTTGAAACTGAGATTAATATGTTACAATACAATGTTTGTTAATAAATTATATAGATTTGGTGTTTTTATTAACATATTATTTAGATTAGATGTTAACTCATTTTTTTAACTATTATTGAAAATTGTAAAGTGCAACAGGGGAAAAATATTCTGTTCTTTTTACGTTCTTTCGCAAAACTTTTGGATTTCCATATAAATCTTTGTATTTTTTTCCCCCAAAATGTTTGCATCCTATTCCCAGAGAAATTTTGCATTGTCCACAAAAGCACTGTGACAAAAGTTGGTACAAAAAGTTTTAAAGGTGATCAGAGTTCCTATAGCTCTCGCAAATGTTTCAAGAAAACACACTTAGATGTTGCTTGATAGCTTGCTGTCCCGGGAGAGTACCCTGAACTCGGAGAAAATTGAGTCCAAGTCTCTCGTCTGGTCAATGAGCATGTAAGGGGGTACGATACCAGGTAGTTCTTGAGAGCTCCCTCAATTTGTTTGGCCTATTCATTGGTTAATCATAACTGTTTCTATTGGTTTATTTAATTCACTGATGTTGCATGTTACTGTACTGTGAGTAGAAACCAAAGTACCTGGGGAAACCCACACGAGCATGGGAAGAACATGTAAACTCCTCACTGCAATGCCAGCTGGCCCAGCCGAGACTCAGTGCTAACTACTGATTCACCGTGACACCCAGTGCTGGATTCATTTAGAAAAGAGGAGGAGGGAGATGGGGGATATCAGGTGCCTGTCTTGAAATTAGTTTGTGAAACTTCACATTGTGAGAGAATGCAAAAAGAGAAATATAATATTTCTATCAATCTATTTTTTTTCCATTATATTGAGCCATTTCTGCCATGGCCAGGTTAGGAGTTTGCTTGGAGAAAAAGTAAATCAAAGAAAAGATTCTGCTACGAGACAAAAACCTATTGCATGTGAATCCCCTAAGAAGATCGGCGTATTCTTTTACAGCAGTGTTTGCTTATACTAATGTTGAACAGCACTATGTGTATTTTTAATGGTCTTGGTTAAGTGATTTCACTTCCAGGTCATGCAGCTGCTGATGACCTGTTCTTTAGCACAGTTCCTTTGGGAGTCTTGACTGCTGAATGACAGCAATGAACAGACTGAGAGTCAAATGGTCAGTGTAAGAAGAGTGCAGAGAATAAAATAGTGGTTGCGTTTGAACTTTTACTCAATTTTTGGGCAGAATAGCAAATAAAATTTTTTTGATGATGAATTTGCCTATTCCTCAGAACTCCAGACTGCTGAAATAATGAAATTCAAACAAGTTTGTTTACCTACTCATTTTGCTCGGTATCGTATTTTAAGTTTAAGAGGTTGTTTACACAACAATGTTGGAAATGTTTTATGTGCTTTGACCATTATTTGACAGTATTATTTTGGGGATTGATAACGTAAAATATGTCAAAACTATCTCGAGGCTATGTAAGCTACAAAGATGCAATTTTGTAAAACAAGTGAAGTGACCAGCGAATGTATTCTGTGTTCAGTTTACAGCCATGTGGGAACGCTTGACATCCAAAACAAAAATAACAGATTGTGTAAATGCATATGTGCGCAGACGTGTAATGTTTGTTTACAAAGTGTCAACCAGCTGCTGACTGGTCTGAAATGCTTAATGCAGCATGTTTAGTAGTTTCTTATAGAATCTGTGTGAACTGGAAGTATTTTGACAACGTTGGTGTCTTCATACACTGTAAAAAAAAAAAAAAAAAAAAAATTCAGGGTTCCACACAATTCAATCATGTGGTCCCAACACAAATTGATAAAGTTAACTTAACACTTTTAACAAATTTATGTGGATTAAACATAAAAAATGTCTAAAAGTTGTCCCAATAAAATCTTAAGAGTTGTGTTGTTTTAGTTAATTTTAAACAAGTAGTTTAATCAAGCAAAAAAAAAAAAAAAAGTATAAAATGTATTAATATTTAAGGCACAATTACAGTACATGTTTTCAAAAAGCTTTTGAAAATGTGTAATTGTGCCTTAATTATTAATACAATGCTGGAGTGATCAGTGTGTCAGTGTAATGTTTAATTCATATACAGTTGAAGTCAGAATTATTAGCCCCCCTGATTTATTAGTTCCCTTGTTTATTCCCCCAGAAGATATCCTTGCTCTGTTAAACATCATTTGGAAAATATTTAAAAAAGAAAAAAAATTTAAAGGGGCTGATAAAAATTGACTCCAACTGTACTGTTTAGCATAAATATTATGTGTGAAAATGTAATTGAAATGTTGAAGGCATAGTTCGCCCATGTAAATATCAAGATTTCATGATTTACTCATCCTGTGATTGTTCCAAGTAGTTTCTTTGGTCCCACTTGTCACTTATACCTGTGAACTTACATAGTAACTAGATGTGTAAGTAGTATGTAACTACATTGTATGTACACACTGATTCATAGTACTTACTTGTGTAATACTGGTGTAACTACAAAAATTTAACAACCCACTGAATAGTATGTCTAAGTTCAAATGTGTAACAGGACATTAGTAACAACACTAAAGTACACATCTGTAACAAGAATTATGTAAGTGCAAGTGCATTATGTAAGTGCCCCATCAAACTCTTCAGAATAGCTTGCTTTGTGTTCAACAGAAGAAAGGGATTCATAAAAGTTTAGAGCCAACTGAATGTGAGTAAATTATGACAGATTTTACATTTTTGGGGGCGAACTAAACCCTTAAATTATTTCTTATTTAAAATTTGTATTTATGTGATGTTCCACTTTGAATATTCCACGATAGTCTTTTTAGAAAACACCTGAGTAAATGTTAATGTAAAACCTGAATTATTGTGTCCATGAGAGTAACAGTGATTATTTTAAAGACTCATTTGGAAACAAAATTGTTTCAACATGTTTAATGTATTTCCCTCACCTCTATTAAGCCTTTCCACCTAACAGAATAATTACTTAATGCGTGTAAAAAAAATATTCACACACACACACACACACACACACACACACACACACACACACACACACACACACACACACACACACACACACACACACACACACAAAAACCATTTAAATTGCACTTTTACAAATGAACATATCCATATCAACGAATGTGTAATTATTTGCTGTTTTTATTCTATTTTAATATCTTTTATTTTCATGGCTGCCATAACATTTTGGTTTTGGAACTTTTGCCACTTTTAAAAAAAGGAAAGTATAGGGGTGAAAGATATCACTGCATTGTAAAACCCAACAGTCAACTTTAACAAATGAAATGAGTGGTTACCTTCAAAAAAAAAAAAAGAGAGTTTTAAACTCAGCAATGAAGTACCTCATTACTTTAACTTAAATGGAATAAGTTCACAGTACTCAAATGGTTTGCAGCAATCGGTTTCCTCAAGCAGTTTGAGTTGCTTTAACTTTTTGGGTTTTTCACTAATCAGTTGGTTTAAGTTCTATTCATTAATTGGGTTTTACTCTGCTCAAATTGCTTTGTTTACTCAAATTAAGTTCACGGTATTCATTAGGATTCGTTTTTGAACCTAAATGGTTTGTTTGAAATAAAAGTAAACTAATCTTTTTTTTACTCCAATACATCTTTATATTTGTTTTTTTCCCCTCAGCTTTTCTGTAACTAGCAAAATGACATTCAGTAAAATACATTTAAAATGTAAGTACAATTAGCATGATTATAAAAATTAAGTTAGCTTCACAGTTCCAAGTTACAATGGGTTTACTTTATTTTTGTAAAGTCAACTTCTTACTTTAAAGGCAATTGGTTTACTAGCTTTAAGTAATTTCTCACTTTTTACAGAGTAAGTAAATAATGTGTAATTGTTAACTTTTTATTTTTTTAATCCTTTTAATGTAGCTTTTATTGAAATCGACTTAAGCACAACCGCTCAATCAATATCACGAAACACAAAATGCTTCAATGTGCAGGTTACATGTGAAGGATTTCAGCTGAGCACCAGACAGGATTAGGAAGGCACAGACCTGTGAATTACCAGTTGCTGACAGCCCACTGTCAACCACAGTTTGTAATATAGCACACTGCATTATGGGTATTGTGGTTTACTTGCATTAGCCTAGTAGACACCCCCCTAGGGCAGATACAGTTACTAATATCTTAATATTTAGTGAAGGTGAAGAGGAGGACGGGAGAAACGCAGGTAGAAGACGAATGTAAGAGGAAAACACAGGAAAATAAAGCAAGATGATAAGGGAACCCATCAACACATTTGAGACGGTTCTGAATTTCGATCAAGTTCTGGTGAGATTATAAATTAAGCATTTTTTTCTCTTTTTTTCACCTTAAATATTTTTTTGTTTGTTTTTTACTGTTTAAACTGTTTATGCTGTGCATTTTTGTATGAATATGGAGGAATTTATGTTAATGATTTTGTTTCATTATATACAAAACATGTTACTTTTAGTCAATGTTAAACTATCAAAATATGTTGAAGCTAATTTGTTCATTTTGCACTGTAAAAATGAATGCTAAAAAGTCAAGACAACAAATTTGTTTATGTTTCTTTAACTCATTTTTAAATGTTTATCAACTAAATGTTTTAGGTTATATGAAGTTTTACTTAATATTATGAAATCAGTTTAATTGATGTGATGACCCTTTCAAAAATATATATAAACTTTAAAAAGAAAATAAGTCATTATTAGATTTTTGCTGATTTTATTTTCTTATTTTGTTTTGTCCTATAATATTTTATAGTAATAAAACATGTTTTATATATATTCTAAAATTACGGTAATATTAAGTATATAATTGTGTTTGTATGTAGATCTCAGTGTATGTGTGTGTGTTTGTTATAAAAGTGTGATAATTATTTAGAGAAAGATGTGATCAGTCTGTCAGTGAATGGGTCAGATTTTTGATTATTGTATTTAGACATACACTGACCAGCATGTCTGTGTTTTTAATTAACTCTCAAAGTCACTGTGTCCTCCATGCTTGTGTCTGTTAGCAACTTTCACTCTCTTTGCCCTGTCTGTCCTTCCATTCATCTTGCTTTCAGTTGTTTCTGGTCCTTTTTGGCTGAAATACATAATTTCTTATATCAAATTATTATTTTTATTTTAAAGAATGACATGTCCTGTAATTTATTTGCTTGATCATATGATTTCAGTTGTTTGGATAAGAGAAGCTTGCAATGAGTTTTTAGGCCATGGTTTTGAACTTAAGTCTTCAGTGTAAATAAAGAATGAGGAAAAAAAGCTGTTGGAAGGGGACACAGAATGTGTTGTCAAATAATTTCTCACGCTGTCATCCTGAGTCAGTGACTAGAAAATGAAAGAGGCAATGATAGAAACAGCCTTGGTTCTTCTCTCTACTTTCTACTTTGACTACAACAAACATTTTTTAATGTAGTCCTCATGATTTTTATTTTATTTTTTAAGGTATTCTTTGCTACACTTTTGAAAAAAGTTGGAACAGTAAAGCATTTTTAACTTTTTAATGTTGCCATTCCTTTTCTCACCACTTAAAATACGTTTAGGGACTGAAGACACCAAGTGATGAAGTGTTTCAGGTGTAATTTTTTACCCATTCGTCCTGCACACAAGTCTTAAGGTGGTGAATAGTAAGCCGTCTTTGTTGTCGCATTTTGTGCTTCAAAATGCACCACACATTCTCTATTGGAGACAGGTCGGGACTGCAGGCAGGCTCTTTCTCCACAGCCAGGACTTTGTAATGTATGCAGAATGTGGTTTTGCAATGTCTTGTTAAATTGGCATGGAAAAGAAGGCACCATATTGTGCTCCAAAATCTCTATGTATTTTTCAGCATTAATGCTGCCATCACAGAAGTGCCTTTGTCAAGGCCACTGACACAACCCTATACCATGACAGACCTTGGCTTTTACACTTGTTGCTGGTAACAGTCTGGATGATTCTTTTCTTTTTTAGTCCAGAGCCCACGGCGCCTATTTCTCCCCAAAAAATAATACCTGAAATGCTGATTCATCTGACTACAGTACATTTCTATAGTATGATGATCTGTCCCAGATGCATCGAGCCCAGAGAAGTCGATGGTGCGTCTAGACACTGTTAGCATAGGGCTCCCTTTTGGCACAGTAGTTTTAACTGGCATTTGTAAATGTAACTACATATTGTAGTATATGACAAAGGTTTGCCAAAGTAGTCCTGAGCCCATGTGATGATATCACCTATAGATGAAATATGATTCTTGATGCAGTGCCGCCTGAGGGATCAGAGATTATGGTTATTTAGCTTAGGCTTGCACCTTTGTCTCTTACACACTGAAAATCCTCCAGATTCCTTGAATCTTTTAATGTATGTTATGAACTGTTGAAGGTGAAATTTCAAAATCTCTGCCTATCTTTCTGTGAGGAACATTGTTTTTAAACATCTCAATAATTTTCTCATGTATTTTTTGGCACCTGTTGACATGACCTGTTTCAAATGACCATAATGATCATTATTTAACCAATATTTTTTTTTTAACCTGATTATGACTTTAACAGGTGGGTTAGGTTAGGATTGAACCCAGGTCTCTTGGACTCAAAGCTGGGGCTTTTCCCAACTGAGCTAACCCCTCAACAGATGAACCCAAGTGCAGAAGACTAATAAGGAAACTTGAGGCTGTATTTTCAGAAAAAATAAACAAATGATCTTTACTTGAAAAATGGAAAACAAAGTACAACAGAAATGACCGAAGCCGAACTTCTAGTAAACAGGCCAAACAAATCAGACACAAGGGTCAAAAATACAACAATAAAGAGTAACTTGTCTTCTCTAGAAGATCAGGAGAACACCAGGCAGTAATAAACACAAGACTGAACACAGTAGCTGGTAACACACACACTGATATGGGGCAGAACACAGGTGTTGCAAATCAAGCTTGAGTTGTGGCACACAGCAGATGGCAAGAAAGTGGTGCTATGCACAGATCCGGAGGAAGCACCTCCTTCTGGTCAGGAGGAGAAATGCAGCTTAATTAATTCTTACTGGAGCCTCACCTCTAAGAACGGCTCCTGACATTCCTCTAGAGCTTCTTTGGGCATGATTAAAGTCAGTGATCAGCACTGGTTCCAGTATATCCTTAGCCAGCACCCATGACCACTCCTCTGGGCCATAGCCCTCCCAGTCAACAAGGCACATTCCCACGGACCAGCCAAGAATCCAGAAGCCTGCGTACCGTGTAAGCCGGTCTACCCTCAATGATCCGGGGTTTTGGCATGGGTTTGCTGGGTGGGGAGAGAGAGGAACATACAACAGGTTTTAATTTGGAAACATGAAAGGTGTGGTGAATCCTTATGGACCTAGGCTGGAGTAGCCGGTAGGATACAGGATTTATCTTTCGGAGGATCTTAAATGGACCAAGATAGCGTGGGGCCAGTTTGCGAGACTACCCGAAGAGGAAGATCCCTGGTTTAAAGCCACACTCTCCTACCTGGGTGATGTGTGGGCCCTGGCCTTCGGCGCTTGTCTCCGCTGTTGTTGGGTTGCTTTTAGTAAGGCTACTCGAGCTCTCTGCCATGATCGTCTGCATCGGTGGACCACTTTGTGTAGCAACTGGGACACTAACTTCTGGTTCCTGTCCAGAAAACACAAGGGGAGGGAAACCATACTGGCCTTCAAAAGGAGACATTACCAAAGAATACTGGTAAAAGATGTTATGTGCAAACTCAGCCCAGACCAACCAGGAGCTCCAAGTGGTCTGATTGTCTGATATCTCAAAGACCTTTCAATCACTTGGTTTACCCTATCTGTCTGACCATTAGATTGGGGATGAAAGCCAGATGAGAGGCTAATGGAGCACCTAATGAAATTCCTTTCAGAACCTGGACATGAAGTGTGGCCCACGGTCGGAGACCGGAAAGCTATGGATCCTAAACACATTCTGCATGAGAAGCTCGCCTGTCTGACTTGCTGTTGGGAGTTTGGCCAATGGGAGTAAATGACGCCTTGGAAAATCTGTCCACTACCACCAGAATGACTGTATTACCTTTGGACTCTGGTAGGCCTGTAACACAGTCTAATGATATGTGTGTCCAAGGGTGTTTAGGAATAGGCAGTGGGTGCAGCAGGCTTTGAGGTCAGGTTCTTGGCTCCTTGTTCTGTGCCCAAATAGAGCAAGCAGCAACAAAAATTTGGACATTATTCTGTAGCTTTGGCCACCAAAATTTGTCTCTGGATGAGCTTGTGCGTTCTAGTTGCCCCAGGGTGGCCCGATTGGAGGAAAGCATGAGCCCGCTGCAACACTTCAGAGCGTAGTTGGTTAGGTACAAAGGGACGCCCTGGAGGACTTTTACCTGGCACTGTCTGAGCTGTGCTCTCCTGACAGTCTCTTCCAATTCCCAAGTCCCAGTTCCCCACTGGATTGCACCAACCACTCTGGAGGTAGGTATAATAATAACAGAGAGTGCATCTGGCTTTAATTTTTTTGAGCCTGGGCGATAAGAGAGAGTAAAGTCAAAAAGGGGTAAAGAAAAGGGTCCAGCGAGCTTGCCTGTGGTTTAACCTCTTAGCCTCTCTAATGTAGGTGAGGTTCTTGTGGTCTGTCGAGATGATAAATGGATGTTTGGCCCACTCCAACCAGTGTCTCCACTCTTCTAATGCCACCTTGACAGCCTCTGAGCTGGTGTAAGCCTGTGAGAAAGATAAGCACATGGGTGAAGCTTGTTGTAGGTCTTACTTTTTTGAGAAAGGACTGCTCCTATGCCTATGTCAGAAACATCCACCTCCACTACAAAAGGAAGCTCTGGATCCAGAAGAGCTAAAATGGGGGCAGATGTGAAGAGAACCTTCAGTCTGTTAAAGGCCTTATTGGTCATCTCAGTCCACACAAATGACTTGGCAGTCTTCTTGGTTAGGGCAGAGATTTGTTCTGCAATATAACTGAAGCCTCTAATAAATCTCCAATAAAAATTATCGAACCCCAAAAATTGTTGGACCTACTTAACTGAACATGGTTGTGGCCAATCCAGTACTGCCTTGATTTTGCCAGGATTAATCTGAAGGCTACATTTGTATTCTATGAACCCAAAAAAAGACACTTTGAAGACGTGAAATTCACTCTACTCCAGCTTAACGAACAGTCTGTGTCTCAACAACTGGGAGAGGACCTGCCGGACATGTTGTACATGATCTTGATAGTTACTTGAAAAACTGAGTATGTCATCCAAGTAAACAAAAACAAATTTGTTCAACATCTCCCTGAGGACATCATTATTGAATGCCTGAAAGACGGCTGGGGCATTTACAAGACCAAAAGGCATTACCTGATATTCATAGTTGCCTGTTGGAATGTTGAAAGCGGTCTTCCACTCATCTCATTCCCTGATCTTGACCAGATGGTAGGCATTTCTGTGGTCCAACTTCGTGAAGATAGTGGCGCCCTGTAGTATCTGAAAAGCAGCGTTCATCAGGGGTGATGGGTAGCGATTCTTAAAGGTGATGTGATTCAAACCTCTATAATCAATACAGGGTCGCAGACTCCTATCTTCTTGGAAACTAAAAAAAAGCTTGCTCCTGCAGGTGAGGTTGAAGGGTGAATGAATCCACTATCTATGGTCTCGTTTAGGTATTTCTTCATGGCAGTTCTTTCAGGGATAGAGAGAGAGAGAGAGTACATTCTTCCTCGAGGCGGGCATGCTTCAGGTACAAGCTCGATAAAACAAACATAAGGATGATGCGGGGGTAACGAAGTAGCCTAAGACTTACTGAAGACTTCACTGAGATCCATGTATTATAGAGGAACTCGGGACAGACATGGAGAAACCTAAGGTAGGTCTGGCAAGAGATCTGGGGACTTGATAGTGAATGGCTTGAGCTTGGATGTAACTCAAACTTCAGTGGTGGGTATGGTTATAGTGTGGGCTGAAGGGGATCTGGGGTAATCGGGCTGAGGTCCAAGAAATTTTTCCAGTGGCTCAAGAGAATGGCAAAAGAAAAAATCTGAAACACAGCAGTATCCCAACTCTTTACAACACATCTGGACTAGTCTATAAAAGGGTTGTGATGGAATAACCAAGGGAAACCAAGAACTAAGGGGTGTTCTGGTAAATGGATAAAAAAATTGTATCACTTCTCTGTGTGCCCCTATCTTTAACTGGAGAGATGTGGTGCAGTGACTAACCTGTAATGAACCAACAGGTCTGCCGTCTAGTGCTCTGATGGTGATGGGTCTCTAGAGGACTAAAGTTATAATGCCCAGCTCACTGGCCATGTTGATATGCATATAATTACCAGCAGCTCCAGAATCAATGAAGGCACAAAGATGGTGTAGTTGGTTGCCTTGGGTGATAGTGGCTCGAACTCCAGAAGTGATAGCCCAGGGGGAAGTATCTACTCTCGCCCGGATCCCCCTCTACCTGGATAAGAACTGGCTTTCCCCTTCAGTTCTGGGCAAGTGGAGCGAAAGTGGCCTGGCTCTCCACAGTAGAGACAGCATCACTCCCTCATCCGCCGATCCTGTTCAGTCTGGGTCAATCTAGTTCTCCCCAATTGCATTGGTTCCTCAAGATCATGGAGTTGAAGGGGTTAAGTGATGGTGCTAGAAGGTACATAAGGATCAAATAACCTGGTCTCTCTACCTCATTCTTGTTGTCGTTACCTTAGACGATGGTCTCGAATGGCAACATCAATGAGAGACTCAAGATCTGGTGCAGGATCTCTAAAAGCCAGTTCATCCTTTAATTCAGAGGACAAGGCACGGTGAAAAGTTGCTTTCAATGCTCGCTGGTCCCATCCACTTTTTGAGGCCAGGGTTCCAAACTCAATAGAAAATTCTGCCACACTCCTCTCACCCTGAGAGAGTTAAAGTAGGCAATAACTCACATCTCCTTTACTGGCTGAATGGTGGTAGACCTTCTTCATCTCTGCAATGAAACTGGTGCTCTTGTTGGCAAGGGTAGATTACTAGTCCCATAACGATGTGGCCCAATTTAAAGCTTTGTTTTTTACCTTACTGTTCTCTTAGGGAAACCTGCTGGGTTGCAATTGAAAGGCCAGCGTGCACTGGGTGACAAATCCTCGACACCTCTCTGTGTCTCCATCAAATCTCTCTGGTGCTGGTAATTTGGGCTCTGATGAGATAAAAAAAGCTGCTGGTGGTGCAAGTACTGGTTGGGAAACTGGAGGTTAAGATTTAGTAGCTGGCGGATTTCAGTTAGAATCTGCTCATGCTTCTGGATGGTGGTTGCTTGATCAGACAGGGCAGACAGAATACGCTCGACACTGGAAGGTGGTGAAGCTTCTCCTGCTGGGTTCACTTCCATGGTTCAGTCTTGCTGTAACAGTTGGGTTAATTGAGGATTAAACCTGGGTCTCTTGGACTCAAAGCTGGGGCTTTTCCCAGCTGAGCTAACCCCTCAACAGATGAACCCAATGCAGAAGATTAATAAGATTAATTCATAATAATTAATTAATAATTGAATTCTTACAATGACCCCTTAACTGCTTCTGTTTCATTTTTTATGTCTTGCTGGTCTGAATGACAGTAAAAGATATATATTTATAAATTTTAATTTACAAAATGTTGACCAGACAAAATATAAAATATTTTGTTTTCATATTGTCTGCAATGAAATACAAGTCAAAGTAAATTTGGAAATCGCTACTTTCTTTTTTAAATTGTATTTTTCCATACAGTCCCAACTTTTTCTGACTTGGGATTGTATAAGGTTGTATTCTTAATTACTTTTCCAAATAATTATATCTTTATGTCTATAGTAATTAAGTGCTTATTAATAATTACTATTTCTATTTTAAAGTGCTATTAAAATGAAGGTGCAGTGGATAAATTGGTAATGAATACAGTTCTAAATGCACCATTGTTGCACATTTAAAGTTTGGTTTCGAATGCATATTAGCAAATACACAAATATTTGGAGTCATATATATCGACCATTTCTTGTTTTTGAGCAGGCATGAGGGGCTGAATCTGATCCCTTCAGTCTCACCCCATGTGGGGTCTGTGCTGCTCAAGAATGTATGCAGGCGTGTATTGAATGTAATGGAAGGAAGGTAAAGAATGTCTTGGTGGATCACTTCCTCCATTAGTGCCCAATATGTTGTATTGGTTACCCTGATGGACTCCTCATTATTTTCCTATTTTGTTCACTTTCTAACTCAAACTAAATCATGATGTTCTCTAACTAGTTTGCAGTTTCATCTTTACATGATTCAGTCAATTAAATCAATCGGCACCTGACATGGTTTCAGTGCATGCTAAGTTAAATTAGTTTTTTTGTATTTTGGTGCATTAAGAATTTTTAAATTGGTGTTCTGTAGTTTTGAGCTCATGTACTATATGTATGATTGAGAGTATCTTGAGGGAGCTCTTTTTCCATTCTGCCCCGTTAGACAGCATGACTATTTCTGTCTGACATATACAAATGACTGTAACTCACCACCACACACACTTATATTGATGCACTTCACATTCCTGCATCCAAAAATCATTTGCACAAGTACATGCATACAATCATGCTGAACTAATAGGCTGAACTTATCTGAGCTTAGTGTGGAAATAAAGACTTTTCAGTCAGGATTTCTGCCACTGAACTACAGCTAATATTTAGAAATGCCATTAAAACTGAATGGCGGTGCATTGCTGGACTTTTTTATTGCAATCATTGACTAGTTCACCAAAAAAAAATTAATTTACGCAACATATATGCACACTGGTATTCAAGTTGGTTCAGTGGGTAGCACCATCGCCTCACAGCAAGAAGGTTGCAGGTTCAAGCCTCGGCTGGGTCAGTTGGCATTTTTTTGTGGAGTTTGCATGTTCACCCCGTGTTCGCGATGGTTTCCTTCAGGTGCTCCGGTTTCCCCCACAATCCAAAGACATGTGGTATAGGTGAACTGGGTAAGCTAAATTGTCCATTGTGTATGTGCAACACAATCTCACGTCAATTCGTAACTTTTTGATTAAGTGGCTAAATCGGATGAATTCAAACAAAATCGTACAATTTAGTAAGATTTTCTCATCACCCAATGACGGTTGGGGTTAGGGGTGGGGTTGGGTGCCAGGCCTCCTTTTTAAAATTGTACATTTTTGTATGACTGAATTAGCCACTAAACTGTCAAAACGTAAAATACTTACATTTCCTCGTGAGATCAGGCTCGTATGTGTGGGAGTGCATGGATGTTTCCCAGTGATGAGTTGCAGCTGGAAGGGCATCTGCTGCTTAAAAACATATACTGAATAAGTTTGTTGGTTCATTTCGTTGTGGCGACCCTAAATTAATAAAAGGACTAAGCTAAAAATAAATGAATGAATATACTCGCGCTCAAGTGGTTCCAAAAAGACTTACTTCTGTTGAACACAAACGAAGATATTTTGAAGAAAGCTGAAAGCTGGTAGTCATTGGCAACCATAGTATAAAAAGACGAAATTGTGGAAGGGCCCCATTAGGGTAATGTTGAAAATTGTTTCTTAATCTATTTAATATGTATTTTTTCATTAAAATTTTCAGTTTTGACACTTTCATTTTGGACAAACAATATGCAGTGGTAAAAACAATAAGCACATTTGCTAAAAACAAACAAAGAAAGCATGAATAATGCATTTGTTTTTCATTATCTTTTTAATCGTTCATTATAAAAATGATAAAACTAAGATTTTAAATGAAAAACTAAATCAAATGAAAATAACTTAAGATTCATTCATTAATTTTCCTTTGGCATTTTGGAAGTACCACACACCAGAAGCACACATTCACATATTATTTAAGCGGTCGTACACCGGATGCGACACATGAAATTTGAAAGTACTACAAGCCAGATGCGCACATTCGCATGTTATTTAAAATGAAACTATTCAGATAATGCTTTGTGGCACGGCAGAAAAATGAACAATGTTCTGAGTTGTAGCTGGGCGCTGTGGATAATCGCCAACTTGCTTCACCGGTGTGTGTACCCTGATAGAATTCTATGTATAGAATTCTAAAATGAATGGCGCGGTGTGGCGCCAAGCAGCGTATCTGGTGTGCGATCCCCCTCTATTTCAGAGGTCGCTACAGTAGAATGAACCGCCAACTATACCAGCATATGCTTTACGTGGACGCCTCTCCAGCCGCCTGCAACCCAGTATTGGGAAATACTTATATACACTCATTCACACACACTTACACTACACACATTTTGGTTTATTTAATTCACCTATAGCACATATTTGGACTGTAGGGGAAGCCGGAGCACATGGAGGAAACCCTCACAAAGACGGGCAGAACATCTAAACTCCACACAGAAATACCAACTGGTCCAGTCAGGACTCAAACCAGCGACATTCTTGCTGTGACGGTGCTAACCACTGAGCCACCATGACGCCAACAACTAAGATCTCATTATGAAATCTATTTTATATACATTATTCAATTTGTTGGTCAAAAAATCTTTTTTTCATTATATGCTTCAGCATCTTTGGTCTTGGTCATATTTGTTATGTTTGTCTTTGTTTTCTATAGGATTTTATTGTAATTGTTTTTTGTTTGTTTGTGTTAGTGACAAATATTGTTTAATGGATAAAAAGCAAGTGCTAATTTGTTTACTGATTATTGGAAATTTTGGGGGGGGCAATAATAATTTTCCTTATAGAAAACTGCAATCTGTCTCTTTAGCTGTATGGAGAATATCGGGAGCAGCTGGGTAATATTTCCAGACGGGAGGCCACGCGTCTGTTGACTGAAAAGCAATGGAAAAGGCATGCAGACAATTCCAAGGCAACCAGGAGAGGCCATGGCAGGGCACATCATGCCAGCTTGGATGTGGGGCCACTGACACCAGGCTTAAGCCCCTCCTCTTCTTTGATAAAGTCACACCCCTATTTCAAATGCCAGGGTGAGTGACCAAAGGAAACTCATTTTGTCACCTTTATATTATGTGTATACATATAAAGTGATAAATTGTGATAAAACACAGTATTCAGTGTCAGTTGCCATTTTATTGTGTTACAGACTGCCTAGCCCGTGTCCAGAGGTATATTGTGACAAAGCTTGGGGAGGACTGGATATTCCTGGTTCTTTTGGGCCTCACTATGGCTTTGGTTAGCTGGAGCATGGATTATGCCAGTGCCAAGAGCATACAAGGTATAAACAGTTGGTTTGCATTAATAAGATGTAGCTGTACTGTTTACCTATTTGTTTACATTTATAAAGATAGTTCACCCACAATGTTAATTTGCTGTTTATTTACTCATGTTTCCTCCATCTATGATATAGATTACTTTTTCATCAATAGAATTATATAAAAGTTATTTTTAAGCTGTGTTTTTTGGTGATTCATACATCTAATGCAAGTCAATAGCTACATCCCTTTAAGATGGAAAAATTGATATTTAGGAACACAAATTTAATACACATGGCTATGTCCACCATGAGTTGACATCTTAAGATGCATAGCATAAGGTCTGTGCAAGAAACTAAATATTATTTCAACATTATAGTTTTCAATTCATAGCCTTAGAGAATGGGAAAGTATGGGTGAGGAGTGTCTACATCAGTGATGTCGACTCCTGTTCCTGGAGCTCTACATTTTCTCAGTGTTAACTGCAACATTGATCAAACGCACATGTCTTTAATTTCCAAGTGCTCCTTCAGATTCTGCTTAGTTAATGAGAGTTAGACTGAACTCTGCAGAATGTTACACCTCCTGGAACAGGGTTGAGAACCCTGGATCAACATTCTAAAACACCGTTATAAAACAAGAATAGTCAGAGAGCAATTGTGAACTTTCCCATCCTCCAAATAGGTTTTGTTTCAATTACTAAAACAAAACATCAGCATTTTCAAACCCAAACTGGGTCTTCAGCATTCCATTTTTGTGGGTCAAAGAAGCCAGATTTGTGTTGCGCAACCAATTCAGACAATTGTGTTTTATGGTGCCTGTTGGATAGCAGATAGAGTCTTGCCTCCGAAATTGAGGTTCTTCCAGTCACTGACTGGATGCTGAAAGCTGCTGCTGGGTTTTACCATGGGTTATGTCATTTGCTGGATTGTTTCAGACTTTAAGTTAGCAGATAGAGTCTTGCCACCGAAATTGAGGTTCTTCCAGTCACTGACTGGATGCTGAAAGCTGCTGCAGGGTTTTATCATGGGTTATGTCATTTGCTGGATTGTTTTCAGACTTTAAGTTATAGTCACCTCCTGAATCTCTATGAAGTACCCACAAACACTTTATATCTGCATTTAAAGTTGGATTTGATCCAGCACAAGACTGTCTTTGAGTCACTCCATAAAGAAACCTTTTGAATGTTCAGTGTCAGTTCCAGCATGCTTTTAATGTTGCTCATGATGACAACAGAATGCTCTCTAAAGTGAAGCAATACTCCTGACAAGGTTGAAGTAAGAGTAGGCCCAGGCAGCAGGTACTGCAGAGGTTATGGCCTTGATGTGGAGAGGAACAATTGTACACTACCCTATGCTTGCCATTATGGTGTACTATATGGTGGGGCATGTACCAGGATTCATGCTTTTGCTCAATTGCTTTAGGAGACAGCTTGATAACATAAGCACATAAGTTCTATGAATCTGAGTCTTTTATAAAACACACACTTATTATTAATTTACTGTCTCTCTCCTTCTCTCCCTGTATTTTCTCTACTCTTCTCGTGATGAAGACTTGATTATAAACCTAAAAGTATCCGAAATCACACACACTATACCTCTTCTCTCCCGTCTCTCTCCTCTTCTGGGCCTTTCTCTTTCTCTCCCTCTCTCTCTCTCCTTTTCTGTCTGTCTCTCACACGATGAATCTAGTCTGCGCTGCGCTGCCGTTAGCCTCCTCCGCCTGGTTAATGCTAGCTTTTCATTATTTAAAGTTACCATAACGTCTTCTTCTGTACCCTCATTCTCCTGATCATGGGTCTGTTTAAAGATGGTGTGTATGGAAAATGCCTCAATAAAGATGCCTCCTCTCCTCTTTCTCTCGCGTTTGCTAAATCCACTTGTCCACTCATTTTTGATCTATGACAGATATAACGTTACACTACAGTCCGCTCAGTTTAGTGCGGGTTATTTCAAAACTGACGTTTCCGCGCTTGACCAATTACAGCATTCTGTTTAGTTAAGGAAAAAAAGGCAGTTTAAATATAATGCTAATATTAATATGTGATCGCGATTTTTTTTGCTCGGAGGAAATAACGTTACAGTTGTCTGAGCAATATAGTTTTTGCAGAGAGGGAGGCACCTATAATAAGGCTAAACATTATTAAATACCCACGAGACACTTGTGACTTTATATCATATTTGCATTATTTTAAAAAAATGTTTCCTTCCTGTTAAAAATAAATATATTTCCAATCTGATATGTAATGGGGAGAAAAAAAGTAACACGAGTTCAGCTGATGGTGGATTCGAACCGAGTTTATGATTAATCGCGTCAAAAGATGATCCTGTGCGCCTTACTTAGGTGCGCCACTGCAGCTGCAATGAATGGAAGCTCTTTACTCATCTTGTCTCTATCAATCAGGCATCTATGGGCATAAACCCTGAATAGCTTATTACAACTAGATGCGCTATTTGCAATTAGCCAAAAAAGACACTCCGAAATGGTATTTTTTTTCTCCCGCCTCACAGGGGCCCCTAGTGCGCACGGGCCCCTGGGCCTGTGCCCATAAGGCCCATTGGTTAATCCGGCCCTGGCTCCAGCCTTTCAACTTCTTGGTTATACATCTTTGTCAGTTCTGAACTCTTGCTGAGATGCCTCTCTAGTGGTCTGAAGTGGGGAAGAACAAACTCTTTAGACATTTTTAATTGAGCCATATCTGGTTTTCTAAAGAGAGGGGTGGTATATTGAAGCATTCCATTTACTTAAACCTTTTTTTGTCTTAGTTTAAAGAAGGGTTATAGTTCCTAACCTAAATGTGAGCGAGTCACCACTTTTTCACTGTGTATGTCAGCACATCAAGCTGCTAGAGTCTTTCCAGATTTTGCAACAGCTCTTCTGTGGCTGGGGTCAGGGCCTTCTTGTTCTGGGATCTGATGATGGACTATGTTAGCTGTCCCTGCCTAGTTTGGTTCTAATATCAGCTGGCCCACTGCTTGGACCGTAGCATAGGGGTGATCAATTTGTGATGATCAGAGTCTATTAGCAGCACCTGCTGAGCACTTAAAAATACATGAAGAGGCTGTCCTTTGAGATGGTTGTATTTTATTTGTAAAAGGGCAACTACATGTGAATGCTTAGCCAGACCCAAATTTGCTGTAGTAAAGGCACCCTTTATTTTGAATCTTTTTTTCTGGTTGACATGCAGGGCAAAGAGTGAAAGATACTTTTAAATCATGAATAACTTGGGTGTCATGTTGTACTGTCTTCAAAGATAGCTTCTCTTCCTGTCCATTAAGCTTAAGTTGCTTTGCTGCCTCATGAAGCAAGATGGTATGTTCAGACCCATTGTCCAGAATTGCATAAAACACTGAAGCATTTTAAAGTTGCGACGATCAGTTAATTTATCATTTTAATTCAATTCATCTTTATTTATTAAGCGCTTTTACAATGAAGATTGTGTCAAAGCAGCTTCACATAGAACATTATAGTAAATTAAACTGTGTCAATGCAATTTTCAGTGTTGTGATTCAGTTTAGTTTAGTTAAGTGTGGTTCAATATTCCTTGCTGACAGTTCAAACACTGATGAGCAAATCGCAAACGGCGAGAAAAAAACTTCACCGATTGGCGAAAGTGAAGAATTAAAAAACCTTTAGAGAAACCAGGCTCAGTTGGGCACCACCATTTCTCCTATGGCCAAACGTCTTGTGCAGAGCTGCAGTCTAAGAGCCTGAGGCTGGAGAATGCTAAACGTCCATTTCGGAGAAGCTGCAGGTGGGAGGTCACCGGCTGGTGTACAGGCTGTCCCTTCAGGATCAATGCGAGGACTTGTCTATAACAGGGGTCTTACAGAAATTAGTCTCATGCTCTCCACTCTTCCATGATCACCACAGCAGCTGCTCAGGATACGGCCTGGCTCAGGATTATGGAAGCCTCTGGAATAATAAAAAAAGGCTAACATTACGCGGTTGCCATGAATAATGCAGACTAACAATTCTTTAGAGGATTTGGATTTCAACAGCATTTCTGTTTTATGTGTATGCTAATGCAAAGAGATGTGTCTTTACTTTAGTTTTAAACTGACAGAGTGTGTCTGCTTCCCGAACTGTGCTAGGAAGGCTGTTCCAGAGTTCAGGTGCCCGATAAGAGAAAGATCTACCGCCTACAGTTGATTTTGATATTCTGAGAATAATTAATTGTCTAGAATTAACTGAGTATAGTAGACACGAGGGGCTATAATACACCAGGAGCTCCTTCAAATACTGGGGAGCTAAGCTGTTCAGTGCTTTGTTGGTAGTCATTGAAATTTTTAAATTTATACTATATTTAATGGGCAGCCAATGCAATGATGATAACACTAGAGTAATATGATCATATTTCTTTGTTCTAGAACTCACTCTAGCAGCCTCATTTTGAACTAGCTGAGATTTGTTAATTAGACCAGCAGGACAACCACCCAGTAACGCATTACAATAATCTAATCGAGAGGTCATGAAAGCATGAATAAGCTTTTCCGCATCAGACATTGATAGCATATGTCGAAGTTTGGCAACATTTTTAAGATGAAAAATTGATTTTACAGATGCTTGAAATCTGGCCTTCAAATGACAGGTTGCTATCAAAAATCACAAAAAATCCATCAAGGGTTAGACAATGTTTTTGGGTCCAATAAGCAAGACCTCAGTTTTATCTGATTTTAGTAATAAGAAGTTAGTAGTCATCCAATTTATCAGCCGTACAATCTGTTAATTTCATAAATTTGTACAAGTTATCAGGTTGGGAGAAAATATAAAGGTGTGTATCATCAGCATAACATTGGAAGCTAACTCTATGTTTTTTAATGATATCACCTAGCGGTAGCATATATAGTGGGAACAGTAAGGGACCAAGAACTGAGCCTTGTGGTACCCCACAGTGTACTTTTGATCTCATACAAATTGATAACGTTCAGATAGATAAGACCTGAACCTGGCCAATGCAGTTTCTGTAATACCAACATAATTTTCAAGCCTGTCAAGGAGAATATTATGATCAATTGTATCAAATGCAGCACTGAGGTCCAATAACATTAAAAAAGAAATGCAACCACGTTTAGAAGACAGGAGGAGGTAATTTGTAACTTGTAGGGGTGCTGTTTCTGTGCTATGAAATGCTTTAAATCCAGATAAAAAAAATGTTCATAAATATTGTTTCTTACATAGTTGAGCAGATACGACTTTTTCTAATATCTTTGATAGAAAAGGCAGGTTTGAAATAGGTCTATAATTTACCAGTTCTTTGGTATCAAGCTGTGTTTTTTTTTTTAAATAAGAGGCTTAATGACAGCTAGTTTAAAAGTTTTAGGAACGTATCCTAAAAGTAGGAATGATTTCAAAATGTTAAGAACAGGTTCAGAAACTTCTGAAAACAATTGTTGTAATAATTTGGTTGGTATAGGATCTAGCATAGACTTTGTTGATTTGGACGAATTTATCAGTTTAGACAGTTCTTCCTCACCTACTGTTAATAAAATTGGAAGTTTATTCAGTAACAATTTATTGTGCTCTAATTGGGACAATGATGTAGGAGACAGATTGATGGTGCTTATTTTATCTCTAATATCATCAAACTTGCATGTAGAAAAGTTCATAAAGTCATTACTGCTATGTAATGTAATGTAATGTGTATTTATGTAGCGCATAAGCACTTCACAATCATGAAGGGGGGGGGGGGGGATTCCTCTCCACACCACCACCAGTGTGTAGGATCCACCTGGATGATGTGACGGCAGCCACAGGACAATGTGCTCACCACACACCAGCTATAGGTGGGGTAAAGAGACAGTGATTGAGCCAGTTCGGTGGATGGGGATGATTGGGAGGCCATGATCGCAAAGGCCGATTAAGGGACTTTGGCCAGGACACTGGTGTTACTCTTTTTAGGAGAAGTGCCATGGGATTTTAATGACCTCAGAGAGTCAGGACCTCGGTTTAACGTCTCATCCGTAAGACGCCGCCCACTGACACTGACAGTATATTTTCCCCTTCACTTTTACTGGGGCATTAGGACTCACACAGATCACAGGTTGAGCGCCCTCTGTTGGCCTCTCCAACACCACTTCCAACAGCAACCTAGTTTTCCCATGTGGTCTCCCATCCAGGTACTACTTACTACTTACTTACTGACCAGGCTCAGCCCTGCTTAACTTCAGTGAGTAACTGGTCTTGGGCTGCAGGGTAATATGGCTGTGGCCAATGATGAGACATGTTAAGAAATGCATGTTGAAGCAGTGGCGCAGTAAGTAGTGCTGTCGCCTCACAACAAGTAGGTCTTTGCATGTTCTCCCGGCGTTCGCATGGGTTTCCTCTGTGTGCTCCGGTTTCCCCCACAGTCCAAAGACATGCAGTGCAGGTGAATTGGGTAGGCTAAATTGTCCGTAGTGTATGAGTGTGTGTGAATGTGTGTGTGGATGTTTCCTAGAGATGGGTTGCAGCTGGAAGGGCATCCGCTACGTAAAAACTTGCTGGATAAGTTGGAGGTTCATTCCGCTGTGGCGACCCCTGATTAATAAAGTGACTAAGCCGACAAAAAAATGAATGAATAAATGGCTACTGTGTTAAACAGGACCCTAGGGTTGTGATTATTTTCTTCTATTAATGTTGAAAAATAAGCTGATCTGGCAGACTTTAAAGCTTTTCTGAAGTTAAGTGTACTTTCTTTCCAGGCCAGACAAAAAAAACTTTAGTTTTGATTTCTTACATATGCGTTCCATTTTCTGGGCTGCTTCCTTTAAGGCACGTGTGTGCTCATTGTGCTATGGTGTCAGATTTTTTTCCCTAATCTTTTTGAAGTGTAACGGAGCAACTATGTCTAACATGCTTGAAATGACAGAATCAATAGTTTTAGTTGCAGTGTTAAGCTTTTCTGGGCGGCTTGGAATGCTATGGAAATTAGAAAGACCAGGTAGATAACAGACAAAGTGATCTTTAGTGTTAGCGGTGATCGTTCTACCATATTTATAGACAGAAGATGATTTAGTAAACCTATCAATGCACAATAAACAAAATATTAAAGAGTGATCTGAAATATTATCACTCTGCTGCACAACTTCAACATTATCAATATCGATACTATGTGATAATGTTAGGGCTAAGGTATGATTATGTCAATGTGTAGGCCCTTAGACATGCTGTTTCACTCAAATAGAGACTAGTATGTCTAAGACAGCCAGACTTAAAGCATCTTTTTCATTATCTAAATGAACATTAAAATCCCCAACAATTAAAATTTTATCTGTGGCCAGAACTATTTCATATAAGAAATCAGCAAATTCTTTTGTAAAGCAAAAATTGCACACTGAAATATACAACACTATTACTTTAAATATATTATATTTAAAGTCAAATCGCTGGGTAACACTACAAATATTACTGTATATTATGCCAACGCCTCCCACCTTTGCCTTTAAGATGCAGCTCATGTTTATAATGATATTCTTCATGTTAAGACTTGCTTAGGGTCATATAATCATCTAGTTTTAGCCAGGTTTCTGTTAGACAAGGTGCATCTAGCTTTAGATCAGTTGTCAGATTATTAACAAACATTAATCATATCATTATCAGTGGATCACTCGTCTGTGTTTGCACTCAGTAAATATTGGTGAAGTGCAGTGAACTGATGACCTTCACGGTCAGTCACAGTCATGTCTATTGAGCACTTGAACACAATGGCAAATCAGCAGTGTTTCAAAACATGCTAAACAGTGCTTAAATGTTAGCGGGAAATTTTTTTTTTGTTTGTTTTTTTTTTCAGTACCAAAATTCAGTGTTGTGACAAGTCTAATATAGTGAAAGAATCAGTTTATTAACTTGAGTTTGATAAATGGCATTTAAAATGTGTGTTTAGGAAAGAAAAGCTTAGCTAACTAGTGCCATTTCTCTTAACTTAGCTGAAAATGAGGTCTGAAATCCTTTTTATTTTTACTATCCATTCAGAACGGAACTTCGGGTCACACGGAAGGTGGTGAAATGATAAATTTGTGTCCCTTTCTTTTCCCTGATAAGATATACAGCCAGGTACACAACAATACGCCATTGTGGATGCCATTCCTGTGTGACTCCAGGTCATACTTCGGGTTTCTTCCCATTGCAACCTTGATTTCTTTTAAAATGGCAGCCACGTGAAACCAGTTTATACTCCAGTCCTTCTTCGTGCTCAAGCAAAATACAAGTTACGTCAACCTCAGGGGGCAGGATTAAGGTATAGCTTTCATTCAATCCCAAACTACTCCGCCTATTAAATTACTAAACATTTTCAATAGTGCCTTAATGTTATACTATAATGTTATATATTTTAAATCATCATCAGTGAAATTCATTTTTTTTTTTTTTGCTGAATTATGTGATGTTGTCTGTCTGTTGTAAAAATCAGTTTTACTATTTTAATCATTTTAATGGAAAGTCATTTATTTATTATATTTTGTAGAAAATTAATATAGTCTGGGTGAGACCTACCTCAAAATGTTTTATTGCATTTAAATACAGTGTTTAAAAACCCCACTGCAATGAATAAACAGCAGTCAGTGAGGACATTTCTATTTCTTATTATCAACACTTTAGACTTTGAATGATGGGATTCTCTCAATAAAATGCTGCATGTATTTAATATGGTTTTAAGGATCCCTGGCCCAAGGGCCCTGGTTGAGATGTCTCCGATTTATTGAGACTGGCGGTTCTTAGAAATCTACTCTGAAAAGACGACATCGCCTCTGAGAGCCAACTACTGATACGGGAAAGAGAGACAGAGCTGCATCTCTGAAGGATTGTCCTCTTGGCAATTGTAATGCCAAAGTGAAATGCTAAAAGTATTATTAATGCATTTTCATTCTCATAGTTTTGTACTGTCTGAATAACTACAATTGCATCCAAAGATTATTCTCCCTCATTCACTTTTGGTGAATGTAGCCTTGGCCGGGAAGAGTTGATGTCATCGGGCGGTACCCAATGATCATTGCATGTTTCAACCCTAAACCGCAACACCCTCAACATTGGTGGGTACCCCTCTCCTCACAAAGCTTGCACAATGGGTCTTTTCTTAAGCCCCACTTGTGCAAGTTTGTCAGAGTTAGGAGTGTGTCATACACTGACCTTAACATAAATGAGATGTGGAAAGATTCCAATCTCCACAGATTTCCCCATGTGATCTTCCTCTTGGGTAGGTCCCACTTGGTCCATGCTCCCTGGATGCTAGCTCTATTGCCCTTGCCCTTTGTCCTTTCTCCTCCAGGTTCCATACCTCCTCCTGGATCATAGCCCTTCTATCCTTGGATCCCGCATTACTCCATTGCTGAATATGAGAAGTTCCAAGACCATGTCTTTCTGTGCTTGGTGTTCCCATGATTTCACGTAGCTTCAACATACTTTCAGCTTGTGCAATAGATGAGTCAGCTGCATCCTGATCGTGTAAGGATGCCTGCCTGCCTGACTTGTTCATCCTGGGAGTCTTTGTATGTCATTATGGCCCTGCACTTTGCTACCTTAAATTCCTCTACCACGGATGACAAAGGAAGTTGGAGCTGCCCTAATCTAATATAAAGGCCTACTGAAGTGAAGCTTAGAGGGATTCCCAGCTACCGGAGGTGCTTGTTGATCTTTCTATCCACTCCTTCTACGTAGGTCATGGGAACTTCATACACCGTTGAAAGCCACATGAGTCTTGGCAGCAATCCATGTTGGCAAAGCCATACTTTAAACATACCTGAGAGCCCTGATTTTTCAATCTTCATCAACTATTTCTCTGTCTGCTTTTCTGTACTGCTTATGTTGTTTCTGAAAGTAAGTGAATCATCAGCCATTTCCCAAGGGACCTAATTGGATTTTCCTTTATCGTTGGAATCACTTCGTCTTGCACATGCGGCAGGACTCTGTCAGTTTACTTTTCCTGATCACCATGTAACTGGATTTCTTTGGCTTAAACCTCATTCTGGCCTACGTTGTTATGCAATCCAGAGCAGTAAAGTCTTCCATGTAACCTCTTATTGGGGGTTGTCAGATGCCCGATTGCATTTTTGGGCCCCGAGCTTCCTTTCCAGCGGCTGTTATTATGGGGTTAATTCCCACGATGAAGAGGATGGGGGAGATTGTACATCCAGTTACTATCTCTTATTCCAGGTTTTGTCACTGGGTGATGAAGTGGCCTGTCTTGAATCGTAGCTGGATTTCACCCAAAGTAACTAATGATTAATCCCTTGATGTGCTGAGGCATAAGGTAATGGTTTGGTGCTGCATGACTGAGGGTGTGAGGAATTGATCTGTAGGCATCAGCCAAGTCCAGCCAAACAACGGTCAGGTTGCCGTAGCTGGCCTTGGTCTTCCGGATCATATGGCCAAGAACTCCAGTGTGTTCCAGACATCCAGAGAAGCCTGGGATTCCACCTTTCTGAATAGCGGTGTTGATGTATCCATTCTCAGTCATGTATGAGGTCATTCTTTTAGCCAGTATAGAGAAGAGGTGGTAAATGTGACTTTAGGTGGTGTATGTTTCAATAGTATCTGGATGCAGCCTTTATGATGCAAGCTATGTTTTAGCAATTTTCCAACTTTTTCAACCTTAAATTTAACTAGCAGTAAAGCAGATTACATAAAACACTTATAAACATCAGTTGACACTGTATATCGCTGAACAATACTAATATAAAATATGATATATTATACTTGTTTAAGGTACATTACTGATATACGTTAAAGTTACACTTTAAACTCACGCTGTAGTTTAATTTGTGAAGGGCAAAACAGAATAATAATTGAATGCATGAATGAAATGCAATGAATGAAAACTACACTTGTTTCAAACCTGCTTAAGTTTATAAAAGAATTACAGAATTACAGCCATTCCCATTTTCTCTCTCACTCAGCATATAAATGGATGTATGGAGAGCTGAAGGGGAATGTGGCTTTGCAGTATCTGGCATGGGTTTCATATCCCATCATCCTCGTCGTTTTTGCATCCCTTTTCTGTCATTTGGTTGCTCCACAAGCTATAGGTTTGTACGTTTCATCATCTTATTTCTACTTTATGTACCTTTTTTTGTTCTGATTGTCTGTCCTCCGTCACATTTATTTGCAATACTACATACAGTATTTGATCAATGTTTACTGTAGCTGCCCACAACACATAACATTTTCGTACCATCCTTTCAACATGTAAATCTGATTTGTCTCCCTTGCTCTACCTTTCTCTCATTTATCAATGCCACAAATGTTTTGTAGATTACCCATTTGCCCTGTTTCAGACTAGGCAGATAATACTCACCCATCTTATTTAATATTTTACAATCATTGTGACCAAATCTTCACTGTTAAAATTGTGTCTGTGTTGTATGGATTAATTTCATGCTTATTCTCTTGTCTTACATAGATTTTTTTGTATGTCCCTTAGGCTCTGGGATTCCTGAACTGAAGACGATCCTCAGAGGTGTGGTGTTAAAAGAGTATCTGACACTCAAAGCATTCGTGGCTAAAGTCATAGGTCTTACGGCTGGTCTAGGCAGTGGCATGCCTATCGGAAAGGAGGTGGACCTCTTCTACTTTTTTATTTTACAAATACACACACACAGACACGTATAAATATTTGGAATTACTAATACTAATTAAAGCAACTCAAAATCCAAATAATCACAAATATTGTGTTTTACAGTACAAGCAATGTCTAAATAAATACAATAACTGAATATCTTTTACAGGACAATATTAACACACTCTATCTATCTATCAATCTATCTATCTATCTATCTATCTATCTATCTATCTATCTATCTATCTATCTATCTATCTATCTATCTATCTATCTATCTATCTATCTATCTATCTATCTATCTATCTATCTATCTATCTATCTATCTATCCATCCATCCATCCATCCATCCATCCATCCATCCATCCATCCATCCATCCATCCATCGTACAAAACTAAAGCAAATAAAACTTAATTCATTCATTCATTCATTCATTCATTCATTCATTCATTCATTCATTCATTCATTCATTCATTCATTCATTTATTCAATCAGTTTTTAGCTTAATCCTTTTTTAAATCAGGGGCTGCCACAGTGAAATGAACAGCCATCTTTTCCAGCTAATGTTTTACGCAGCGCATGTCCTTCTAGCTGCAACCCATCACTGGGAAACAACCATACACTGTCATTCACACACATACACACGCTAAAGACATTTTAGCTCACCCAATTCACCAGCAGTACCTGGAGGAAACCCACATCAACACAGGGGGAACATGCAAACTGCAAAAATGCCAATGAAACCCAGTCGAGGCTTGAACCAGCGACTTTTTTGCTGAGGCGACAGCGCTACCCACTGTGCCACCGCGTTGCCGCATCAAATATTATAAATAATATTTATATTACAATAGTTTTTCTACTATTGTATTATATCCATAATTATGTATTATATAAATCAGTATTATGCTATTGTATGATAATATACCATTAAATAAGTAATTATTATAATTAGACTATGACTAGTCGAGTTTTGAGATCTACTGTGTACAGGATTTAGGCCCAATAAGTAATACTTCTGTTTTGTCTGAATTATAGAAAAGAAAATTGTTGGTCATCCAGTCTTTAACATCTTTAATAAACTCAGGTTTTGTTGAAATATATAACTGAGTATCATCTGCATAGCAGTGCAAGCTGAATCTTCTAATAATGTAGGAGTAGCATGTATATTGTAAACAGCAAAGGGCCTAAAACTGATCGTTAAAGCACATGATACTTCACTGGCCTGATTTGTGAAAGCTATCTATTAATATTTACAAATTAGTAACTGTCAGTTAAGTATGACTTAAACTATTGTAGAGCCTGTCTGTGGACACCTGTAAAATTTGGCAATCTATGAGGATATCATGGTATTCTAAAGATCTCTAGTTTAGTTTTTTTCAGAGTGTGAGTATGATTGTTACACCATGGTGTAGTTTTATTCTCTCTAGCTTTTTTCATTTGATGTGTGTCACAGTATCGTAATTCAACAGCATCCATACTTTTAGTTACTACATCAAGGTCATTTGCATTTGTGGGTGCATTTAAAATGAAAGAAAGATGAGGTAAGTTATTCGTAAATTCATCTTTAGTGGATGGGACATTCTACCAGGGGATTTTTTCTGTGCAGATCTGCTAATTTCAGGTAATTATATAGTAAGAGGTAGTGATCTGTTATATCATCACATTGTGTTATAATGTCTACATCAATGTTACCTCAATTCCATAAGACAAATTTAGATCTAATGTTTGCTTTAAGCAATGGGCTGGACCAACAACATTTTGCTTTATCCCAAGTGATTGTAATAAATTTGTAAACTCAATGTATCATTAGTATAATCTCTGTGGATGTTGAAATCTTCTACAAATAGTATTTTATTAGTTTTAACTAGTAAGTCAGAAATTAAATCAGAAAACTCTTTTAGAAAATTGACAGTGTTCATGGGGTTCATATACAGTGATAAAAGCGAGAGATCAAACAGAACAAAGCATCCTGGAGATGTGGTCTGACAGGAGTTTAGTTCTAGCTCTACTGGAATGCAGACCATCAGCACAGAAGAGCCTAGGGAGTTCAGAGAAAACATTGCAGCTATTAGCAAAAAGTAACTTAGGTTCCCCAGCGGGAGGGGAACTTTAATGCTATTTGGAAAAACTTCCTCTATGGGGATTTCGCTAAAAACCAATCATCTAAAAGAGTAATAAAACGAGCCAATGAAATGCCAATGTATTGGCGGCGCCAGCGTACCCAGCGGGCAGCAATTACAATCATTTGTGTATAAAGATGCCAGCCACACAACGCTGAGTACCCTGTTTGCTTTCAGTGCCTCACGGTACTGAGAGAGTCTTCAGTTTTTCCAACATGCTTTGAGAAAGAAAGAGAGAGAGAAAGTGAACTAGAAAGCTGCCGGTGTTTGACAGGCTGTTTTCTCCCGGTCGCAGAGTGTGTGACAACAGAGTGGCAGATGGTCGAGCTGGATCCATTCTTCCGTCCCTGGGCGTTCTCTGGTCCCGTTCTTCTAAAGTGGTTTATATAAGAGCAAGTTTCCTAAAAGAGCAACACAGTCCCATCTTTTTCAGGATGTTGTTCCCTGTCCCTGGATGATGGGCACGAGCACTGTCCTGCATGTCTGGGGGTCCAACATATTAATGCGGTGCTTGCAGGCAGTGCATGCCATCATGCTATCACTACAATGGCATGTCTGTTGCGCAACTAAGATCGTGACTCACTCTTACAAAAGGGTGAACCACGCCTAATGCCCCCCTCAAGTCGGTTGTCACTCAGGCAGATCTGAGGGTTACAGTGGGGGTTAATCCGCTGCCTTCGGGCTCGCTGACTTTCCACTCCTCAGTGTGCTTTGCATGAGTGAAGTGCTCCCTCTAGGGTGGTGAGCGAGACGTTGAATCCAGAGGCAGATATGATAGCCATGCTTTCCTGGGCTGCTTCAGCTGTAGGTCTGGAGATGGTTTATCCCCCAGCCTCGTGGCCACACAGACTAGATGGGTGTTATGTGGAGCCTAAGAAGAAGGCCAAGCCTTTTAACCCCCCAGTCCCCTTCTACCTGGAAGTACACAGTGAGCTCATGCAGTCTTGGTGGGCACCTTTCTCTGCCCGAACTGCATGTGCTTCTGCTCTCACAACCCTGACGGTGGAGCAGCCAGGGGGCATGAGGTGATTCCCCAGCTTGAGCATGCCATTGCGGTCAATCTATGCCGACATGGCGCCTTTTTCTGGTGCAACCCCGTCCTCGACTGCTCTTAGCCGAGGGCACCTGCCTGCGGCTTGAAGATTCCGCCAAATACTTAATAAAATAACATTTTTCCCCTTCTACAAATGTGACAGCCGGGACACTGCCAGTCTGGAATGCAATGCCTTCTAGCTTGCAAGATCAGTGCACCTAGCCAGCAGCTCTGAGTTTGTTGAAGGATGGTCTCCCTTCTCACACACTCCCAGTCGTTCCCTCTTAGGGACCTTGGAGGAAGGTGAGAGCAAATCTTTTGCCTCTTGCTCTTCTGAGGGACCTCAATAATCCACGGCAGAGCCCTCCCACTCTGTGCTTCCCCACCACTAGTGCATCAATGATCATGCCAATAATGCCACTTGCGCAAGCTCTGCCAGTCTGGTTAGCGCTGCCCAGCGCGTTACAAAGGCTCATTCACATGATTAGATTCGGCTACTCAATTCAGTTTACCAAACGGCCTCCCAAGTTCACAAGTGTTTCCCAGGGTCAGTCCTGTGTTCACCCCTGTCCTGTGAGAGCAGATAGCTGTTCTCCTGGTGAAGGATGCAATCAAGCCGGTCTTTGCAGCCAAGATAAGAAGCGGGTTTTATAGTCCATACTTCATTGTGCCCAAAAGGAGTGATGGGCTTTGGCCAATCCTAGACCTGTGCAATTTGAACCATTTTCTTCAAGAGCAGCCGTTCAGAATGCTTACGCAGAGGTGCATCCTCTGGTGCATTCGTCCTCAGGATTAGTTTGCAGCACTAGACTTGAAGGATGCACACTTTCATGTCTCCATTCTTCCACACCACTGCCAGTTTCTGTGGCTTGCATTAGAAGGTCAAGCTTGGTAGTACAAAGTTCTTCCCTTCGGGCTCTCTCTGTTTCCACAAGTTTTTACCA
The DNA here is from genome assembly GCF_052040795.2 of Danio rerio. Lineage (NCBI taxonomy): Eukaryota > Metazoa > Chordata > Actinopteri > Cypriniformes > Danionidae > Danio > Danio rerio. Next base: position 18,097,052 of record NC_141036.1, on the reverse strand, counting down.
AGCTTGTGGAGGGTGCCCTAGTGCCCCTTCTTGCGGATGGCAGACATCCGCATACTTAATTATCCTGACAACTGGCTGATTTTAGCACACATACTGAATCAATTGATTATGTACAGGGACAGGGTGCTCCGACACCTCGACCTATTGGGGTTTCGAGTCATCCGAGAAAAGAGCAGGCTTGCCCCCATGCAGAGCGTCTGTTTTATCTGGTTGGAGCTGGACTCGATCACCTTGACAGCGCACCTCCCACAAAAGTTAATGCTGACATGTCTAAGAGAGTTTGACAGAAAAACTGTGGTTTCAATGAAATTATTTCAGAGGCTCCTGGGACCTATGGCATCCGCAGCCACTGTCACGCCACTCGGGATGCTTCATATGAGACTGCTTCAGCATTGGCTTCACGATTGGGTCCCCAGGCACGTAGGCACATATCGAGCACTGTCACGCCATACCTTCAGCCCTTGGTCGTACCCTGCATTTATACAGGCCAGAGTGCCTCTAGAACAAGTGTCCCAGCAGGTCGTTGTCTTGATGATTGCTTCCAGCAGCTGGGGGGCTATGTGTTGCGGGCATGCAGTTGCGGGTCCATGGAAAAGAACCTGGTTGCATTGGCATATCAATTGCCTGAAGCTGTTGGCAGTGTATCTCTCTCTGTGCCAATGCGCTCTCACGGAAGCTTCGACGCTCGGGTGAATAGAGGGTTCACTCTAAGTCTGTACAGCTGATATGCATTTTAGAGAAGCTCAGGTTGACCTGTTTGTTTCCTCAGAGAGCACCCATTGCCAGTGTTTTTTTTCCATGATCGAGGCCCCCGAACGAAATAATAAAAAAGAAAATGTTTTAATTCGGAGAGTGTGTATAAAATGTTAAAGATCTGGCCCAACTATCTCCCAAAAACAACATAAACACAGTAATTGTGGAAAAATTCATAGCTTTAAAATTGAGGTCTCTTTTAATAAAATCAAACATCAGGCAAAATCAAATAGTGACAGCCCAATCAGTGACACCCCAATCAGACAGAGGATAGATAGATAGATAGATAGATAGATAGATAGATAGATAGATAGATAGATAGATAGATAGATAGATAGATAGATAGATAGATAGATAGATAGATAGATAGATAGATACTTTAGATAGATAGATACTTTAGATATTTAGATAGATAGATTATAATTTATAGAAGAGGTGGTTAATTTTCTTATCCCTTTTGGGAGACCGGACAGCTGTATTGTGTGTGGTATGTTCAATGTCTTAAGTTTTTATGGTATTTCATCACCTTGGAATTATGTTTCTATCTGCATTCTTAATCATTTTAAAATATTGAGCTTTAAATTTTTTGCATTCCATATAGCAAACAGTATGTGTAACATTTGTTTTTAAATAACATGTCTTAAAATGTAAACAACTTATAAAAAACATCCCATAATGTAAATAAGTTGTCATTTAATAAGAATATGTAAATAACTAAATTTTTACAAATGTGTTAGATAGAACCTTATAATTCTAAGGTGACGATTTGTTACTGTTTTTACTATATGTGATTCTTGTGTTGCATTATGCAATGAATGAGGACTCTTGACTAAAAACCAAATATACCTTTGTTACATATATTGTAACCTAACCATCTATTTCTGTTAAATCCTCAGGGTCCTTTTGTGCATATTGCCAGTATCTGTGCAGCAGTGCTGAGCAGGGTCATGTCAATCTTCACCGGTGTGTATGAGGTAAAAATCCCTGTGAGCTTGTTTGGTGTGTGTTGCAGAAGTGTGTGTTACTCTTCAGAAGCTGTTGACCTTAATTACTGATCTTAGATCAAGTTACAGCACATAAATTCCTACACCACACTATAACCATCAGGGGGTGTTTCATGTTTCTAAACCTCAGGTTAAGAATGAATATGAACTGCTTATTAGAACTTTACTTCCAATAATATTAGGTTGTTTGCATGTCTGTTTGTGTGTAATGTTCATGAATTCTAAGAAATTCTAAAGTACTAATTGCATAATCTTTTATTTTTATTCTCTCTACTCGTCCCTGTCTCATTATCTCTAACACCCTATTATTTTTGCCGTCTGTATTAATAGTGATGGCAATTTGGCATGTGTCTTGAATATGTGTCATGATGTTTTATTAACACCCCCCCCCCCCCCCCATTCCCCCGATTCACCTAGAATAGTGCCCATGTTCAGGATCTGCTGGTGTGTGCCTGTGCAGTGGGAGTGGCCACCTGTTTTGCTGCCCCAGTGGGAGGCAAGTCTAGCCCACTTTTACCAAGCATGCATTGCATTTTACCATGTTCATCTCTTTTAATTGCATTTATGCTTAGTTAATGTATGTATAAAGCTGGGATTTGAGTTTGCCTTTTGAACTCTGCTTTTTCTGATCTTTATTTATCTTTTCTTCTGTTTTATTTGTTCCCCCACAATGTACCCGCTGACATTGTAATTTGTTCTTCTCTTTACATTCTTTTGTTTTCCTCACCCTCTAACACACTCATTCTCCTGTTTGCTTTTACTTTAAACTCCCTCTTTCTCTCTCTTCTGTCTTGGTGTCAGTAGAACCCCTATGGTTACACAGACATACTGACAGTAGGATGTGCTGTTGGGGTGGGCTGCTGTTTTGGGACTCCCCTTGGAGGTAAAAATTTCCATTTCTTTCTTTCCCCATTGATTTCATTTCCTCTTCTGTCTCCTTCGGCTTGATGCCTGCTTAATAATTAACTTCATCATTACTTCACAGTTAAAAGCACCCATGTGTTATGAATTCTTATTCATAAAAAATTATGATCATATTAACTACTGTTACTATTACTCACTTTTTTTGGTTTCTGAAGTATTTTCCACTAAAGATTTTAAAATCTTCATTAAAACATTTTAAAGGGCACCTATTTTAACTGTTTTTCAAGATTAAATATAAATCTTTTTTGTTTCCAGAGTGCTTCTGTAATGTTTTAGCTCAAAAATACCCATCGTATTATTTAGTATAACTTTCTGAATGTGGGAGATCTGATCTGTTAGAACACTGTAGCTGTTTTTGTTGCCTGTGCTTTTAATGCAAATGAGCTGGTTCTCCCCACTCATTGTTCACATTTGCATTTCAGAGCTATAAAGATCTCTCTCTATTGCTCTGATGCTTAAAAAAGAAAAAAAAGTATATATATATATATATATATATATATATATATATATATATATATATATATATATATATATATATATATATATATATATATATATATATATGCAATATATATATATTGCATAATGAGAACAATAGCGTACATAAATTAGGGAATACAATATTTTTTATCATCAAAGGAACAAATCAATAAATGATAAAGACAAAAAATAAATAAAATTACAGGGCATTTATAAGAAATAAGAAATTTGCATTATAAAATTATTCTAAAGTTGCATACATCTTTATAGCTTTTATATTTCTAATACCCTTTAAGGTTTCGATATAATGCTTAAGATCAATTTTAAACAAGTAAATGTTAGGTTAATCACTGGACTATTCTTGTTAAGGTGTACATGATACTTCCCATATATAATCAATAAATTAATAAACTTTTTTTGTTTATTAACAAAATAATACAAAGTTTTTTATAATAATATTTATTATTATTATTATCATTATAATTGAGTGTTGGGGTAACGCATTACAAGTAACAAGTAAAGTAAACATACTCAAACTTAAGTAAGAATATTTGAGTTACGTTTTTGAGAATGTAACACTAGTTACGTTTTAGTTGAATTCATTAGCTTTTAAAAAAATTAATTGCTGAATTTAAATTTCAGTAGTCACAATGAATTAAGCAGTCAATGACAGAACGCAAGAAAAAGGAAAGAGAATTGTTTCAATCCACAGTGATTTTACTTAAGACAAGTAGTACAAAAGTAGCAATCACATTGATTTAAACTTTCAATAATATAAATACAGACATATAACTCTGGGTGAGGAAGTTTTCTGATAACATTATCCTAAAATATATTTTTTTATGTGTATTTTTTTAAGGTAAATGTAGGTGTAGGTTATATGGTGTGTTACTTATCACAAAGCCTCTCTATTAAAAAAGAAAGAAAGAAAAAAACAGTTCTAAGAAGAGATCAAGCCTCAGCCAGGTAGTGTAAAGTAACACAAAAGAAACTCAAAAGTAACGTAATGCATTACTTACCATAAAAAAGTAACCAATTAACGCAACTAGCTTCTTTTTAGGTGAGTAACTATTGTAATGCATTACTTTTAAAAGTAACTTTCTCCAACACTGTAATTATTATTATTATTATTTTATGTCAAAAAAATCTTCACAAGATAAATGAATTTTAAATGTTGTAAGTTTAAATATAAGATTTTAAACATCAAACCAAAACATTTGTGTATGTTTGCATTGAAAGAACAAGTGTTTTTTTTTTTTTGATTCCTCCTCTAATCCACAAAAGGTGCATGCAGATATAATGTCTCTAAAAATTTTACTTGAACTTGTCAAAAACTTGTTTTACTGGATGAATTAAATTGATTAGTTTATATGTCACTTCTTTAACTTTGTTGGTGAGACAGTATTTAGGTAAATTCCATTTTTTTCCCCGTTCAATCTGCTAAAAATATGGAATTCCAAAAAGGTTTGATGTGTGTAGTCTTCACCTTCTGTGTCTCGCGTAGATAAACAGCACAGTGAGCGACAAGTAAGAAGCAGATCTCACTTACTACAGTAAGAACTTTTCCAAAGGTTATTTGACTTATTTGTTGTGGAGTTAATTCAAGTCTTTCTGCAGCGATGAGTCACGCACAATGTTGTTACAAAGTTTGCGCATACACACACACACACTAGCACTGATTTTCCATGGCAAATAACAGGAAACTGTAATATACCCTGCTGTATGGAGATCCATTATGTTAATGTAAAAAATAAACATGATTTAGGTCGGTCGACGCAATGGCACAGTAGGTATTGCTGTCACCTCACAGCAAGAAGGTCGCTGGGTCACTGGTTTTAACCTCAGCTGGGTCAGTTGGTGTTTCTGTGTGGAGTTTGCATGTTCTCCCAGCGTTTGCATGGGTTTCGTCCGAGTGCTCCGGGTTCCCCCACAGTATAAAGACATGCGGTACAGGTGAATTGGGTAGGCAAAATTTTCCGTATGAGTATGTGTTTGTGTGAATGAGTGTGTGTGGATGTTTCCCAGAGATGGGTTGCGGCTTGAAGGGCATCCACTGTGTAAAAATGTGCTGGATAAGTTGCCGGTTCATTCTGCTGCGGCGACCCCGGATTAATAAAGGGTCTAAGCTGAAAAGAAAATGAATGAATGAATGATTTAAGTCCACAAACCGGGATTGAAGCATATTCTGCAATTGTATTGAGATGCGGCTCCTGGTGATGAATTACACAGTGATTTTACTGACTTTTCTTTATTACAAACATGCAGTGTTTAAAAAAAAAAGTAAACTTCTAAAACCCATTCTTGAGAATCAGATGATCACAGAGAGCTAAAGAGCTTTTTTAAGCCCAGTTGCTTTGTTTAAGTCCTGCCTTTGTTGATATCATTGTGCACGTTACAGTGGGAGGCATGTTGTTGCATGGTTTTCAATCAATTCGGTGGGCTATTTTAATGTCAGAAAAATAAAATAGAGACTTACTGTGTTTATATCACCCTAACAGGACTGTGGAGACACTATACGATGAAGTTTATTTTCTTCGTAGGTGCCCTTTAAAACTTGAACTTAATGAGCCAGCTATTTAAAAGTATTTGAAAATCTGACAAAGATGCGTTGGTGAATGCTGTAATGAGAGAAAAAATACAATCCCATTAGCCTTTAAGGCAGGGGTGTCCACACACGGTCCTGGAAGTCGAGTGTCTTGGAGAATTTAGCTCCAACCCTAATCAAACACGCCTGAACAAGCTAATCAAGCTCTTACTTGGTATACTAGAATGTTTCAGACAGGTGTGTTGAAGCAAGTTGGAGCTAAAGTCAGCAGGACACCGGCCCTCCAGGAGCGACTTTGGACACCCCTGCTTTAGGGTCTATTTATATAATTTAAGGTCTATTACTGTTAATGGTGGTTTGTTTGTGCATACTGTCATTCCAGTTTATCTATTAAGTTTTTACTCTTCTTACCATTTTTCTATTTTTAACTGTGTTTTCTCTCTAATTTTCTTTCTAAGCGTTAACTTTGTTTTTAATCTTTTTTTTATTCATGTTTTCTCTGTCTCTTAGGTGTGTTGTTCAGTATTGAGGTCACGTCAACATACTTTGCTGTGAGGAATTACTGGAGAGGATATTTTGCTGCAACATTCAGTGCCTTTATATTTCGAGTACTGTCAGTATGGAACAAAGACTCTGGTGAGACACACATACACACACGCAGGTAGATATAATAATGATAAATGTATGAATTTTACAATACATGACGAGCTGTCCACTGCTGACTGATCATTATAAATGAAACACATTAAGCAACATTTTAGTCTGGACCTTGTTTTTGAGTGACCAAGTTGTTTCAAATATGCTGATGTAAAATTCTCTGTGTATTAGTTGTGAGATTTTTTAGTATCTTTTTTTGCAGGTTACATCATTAAAACAGTGGAAATAGGAATGAGTCTTTTTTATTTAGCAGTGAAACTCTTGTGCTGTGTGTTCAAGGTTCCCATGGACTGTTTGATGCATATCACTGTCTTCATGTTTATTTAGTCTTTCATTCAGTCTTCGGGTTTGAAATATCATGTTTGAATGTGTAGAACAACAGTGCTTTAATATGCATCAACATGGCTGATACATCTGTTTTTCCCCCACAGTCACAATAACAGCACTGTTTCGTACAAATTTCCGGATGGATTTTCCCTTTGATCTGCAGGAGCTGCCAGCTTTTGCAATAATCGGGTGTGTAGATTAGTGTGTGCCTACATGCATGAAAGTTTATTATGCATACTTGCACCCATGAAAAAAACACTGTATGTAGCATTGGTTTGTTCTCTAGTTGATATGTTTCTAAATTGTGTGTGTATGTGTGCAGGATCTCATGTGGGTTTCTAGGGGCGTTCTTTGTCTATCTGAACAGACAAGTTGTTCTGATCATGAGGAGGCCGACAGCTCTAACACGCTTTCTCACAAAACAGCAAGTCATCAATTACATAAACCTACATATTGTATAATTAATAGTTTTAATTTAATTTAGTAAGTCATATTTACTTAGTATATAAGCATTATTTTGCTTATATTCTAAATGGTGTTTAAAATTATATCTATAACTTTACCAACATGATACTCACAGTGGTAATTTATTCTGCCTGTGTGTGTTTGCTGTAGCCGTCTGATTTACCCTGGTGCCGTGACACTAATTATAGCATCCTTCACATTTCCTCCTGGTTTTGGACAGTTCATGGCTGGAGAGGTGTGTATTCTCTTGCATGTAGAAGTAAATCTTAAACAATATCTATAAAGAAAGTTTTAATAAGCATAACTAATTTAGGAGTCTTTTATTTTCTTTCAACTTTTTTCAGGGGTATTTTTTCGGGGTATTTTTCCCCGACATTAGCCCCATTAAGAAATATTGTTTTTCAATTGGCTTCAGAACAAACCATTGTTATACTGTGAATTGTCTAAGTTAACCATAGTTTTTCATAGTTAAGTCTTTAAATTGTACTTTAGGCTGAATATGAGTTTCTTGAAAAATATCAAGTATAATATTATTTACTTTCAATATTGCAAAGATTAGTTATTAAAACTACTATGTTAAGGAAATGGTTAAAATAAATCTCTCTGTTATCAGCACTTAGAGAAAAATGTAAAAGAATTCAAATTTAACAGGAGGGCTAATCATTTTGACTGACACAGAAGCAGTAATTAATTCATTTTGATGTTCATCAAACCACTCTGTTACTAGTTTTGCTATGTGTATTTGTGCATTATTCTGATACATGGCACCGCCTTCAGGATATAATGTTTGAATCATTAAGTGCACATGGTCCTCCAGAATGATTCGGTAGGCCCTGGCATTGATGCACCCATCTAGCACAAGTATCATGGCATAGGGAATGCCATGATATTGCAGCCCAAACCATCACTTATCCACTGACATGCTTCGTCTGGACATGCAACAGTCTGAGTCATAGTGCTCAACCCTGTTCCTGGAGATCTACCTTCCTGCAGAGTTCAGCTCCAACCCCGATCAAACACACCTAAACCAACTAATTAGAATCTGAACAGTACTTGATAATTACAGGTGCAGGTGTGTTTGATATGAGTTACAACTGAAATCTGCAGGAAGGTAGATTTGCCACCAGGAAGGTTGCATGCCACCCAGAAGGCTATGCGTTTTTGCGGCTTCTCTACACAGTAACTCTCGCAGATGTAAGAAAGACAGTGAAGGTGGACTCATAAGAGAACAATACATGTTTCACATTGTCCACAGGCCAAGATTTTCACTGCCCGCAGTACATTAATGCTCTACATTAACACCCGCCACCCCGCCAAATGCGGGTTAGACACCTTTACTAGCCACTTTGGCTGGTTGGAAATCATTTTTAAATTGTAGTTTTCTTAAAAGCAGGGTTCGACAATAAGCATGGCCTATTATGTGCAAATGTGATCTTTGAATCGAGAAGCAGACTGACAAAAATATCTGTATTTAAATATAATATCTGCAAAAGAATGGTGAATACATGAGAGCATGATCACTCGTGCTAACAGCTGATGTGATGTGCGCGATTTTTAAAAAGCGCGCACCCGCTCTCGTTAACTTGCGCAAAGCAACCGTGCCTGGAGGAAGCGCAATGGGTGCGATTGGTTCCCTTTGAAATAGACAGGACAAAAAGCGATGATTGTGCACCCACAGTCCTGCTGCTTTCAAGAGCTCAAGATTTAAAAAAATACCCATATTCTTTTCTATGCAGTAGCAGTCACTGCTTTCATTTTAATTATTCCTAGAAGAGATTATTAGCAGGCCTATATTATATATGTGCATGGTATGTTTCGCCTGCTTTCTTTTGCTTACAGTTATTTTTGTTGGTATGGTTTAATTATAATTTTTTACAATACCATTGCTTTAATTGTGAGATTGCTCCCCGTTTATGTGTAGTTAACTAGTTATCTGGGACTGTTAGCCAGGACAGATTACTGTGCATATTTTAGATACATGACAATAATTATTTTTTAATTGTAATGTTTTTTTTTTTAAGTTTTGTTGAATTAAAAAGTGCACATATAAATCTATTTTTCCCTTGTTTTTACACATTAAAAATGGGTGTGGTCAGAGATAAATTTGGTAAATCCCTAATTTTGAGCCCTGAAAATTCGTGAAATAAAAACTGAATGCATTGTGACACAACCCATTTGCTCATCCACACTGAGCAAGCCAATACATACTGTAATACACACAAGAAGTTAAACGAATGAGAAGGCATGTGGACATAACACAATATCTAAATCAAGTAATTTAGCATGTCAAAGTCAAATTTAAGCAAAATATATTTTCAAAACAAGAAAAGTGTGGCTAGTGAAAACAGCGAGTGGCTAGTAATGTTGGAAATCTACTAGCCACAGCGGCTGGTGATCAAAAAAGTTAATGTCAAGCGATGTATTGCGATATTGCGTTTATACAACAGTTTGACATATATGATGATATATACACACACACACACACACACACACACACACACACACAGTTGAAGTCAGAATTATTAGCCCCCATTTGATTTTTGATTTTTTTTTTGCTTTTTTAAATATTTTCCAAATTATGTTTAACAGAGCAAGGAAATTTTCACAGCATGGCTGATAATGTTTTTTGCTTCTGGAGAAAGGCTTATTTGTTTTATTTCGGCTAGAGTAAAAGCAGTTATTAAATTTTTAAACACCATTTTAAGGACAAAATTGTTAGCCTCTTAAAGCTATTTTTTTGACTGTCTACAGAACAAACTGTCATTATACAATAACTTGCATAATTACCCTAACCTGCCTAGTTAACCTAATAACCCAGTTAAACATTTAAAAGTTACCTTAAGCTGTATAGAAGTGTCTTGAAAAATATCTAATAAAATATTATTTACAGTCATCATGGCAAAGATAAAAAATCAGTTATTAGAAATGAGTAATTAAAACTATTATGATTAGAAATGTGTTGAAAAAAATCTTCTCTCTGTTAAACAGAAATTGGGGAACAAATAAACATTCATTCAGGGCAGCTAATAATTCTGACTTTAACTATACATACACACATATATACAGGGTGGGCCATTTAACGTCCTGTTTGTGGAACATTAGTATATGTGAAGGGGCAAACTTTTCAAGACGGGTGGTGACCCTGGTGGCCTTTTGGTTTTATGGTAACTTTATTCTTTCAGCTGGACAAGGGTGGGAATTACAGTTAGCTACAAATTACAATAGATCACCCTCAGCATAGTCCTTGAAAAAGGGTCAAAATGACAGATAACTTTTAGATTTTTTCGTCACTGCCGAAAAAAATCCATCAATGACGGAAAACATTCAGTTAACGCGACTTCTGATATATACATATATATGTGAATGATGAGTTCAGATGCAAAAGCCGCTAAATGTGATTTCCGCCAACAATGAGATAATGACATGAAGTGAATGCTTTAGACACCTACTACACCATCAACAAATAGATTTGCTTCAATTCATCCAAATCCCAGCATCAGCGCATTCAGAAGTAACAGTTTGTTGGCAAAAGCCACTAAACGCTGTCCATAGATATATACTGGGTGCTCCAGTTTCCCCCACAGTCCAAAGATATGGGGAATTGGGTAGGCTAAATTGTCCGTAGTGTATGAGTGTGAATGAGTATGTATGGATGTTTCCCAGAATTGGGTTGCAGCTGGAAGGGCATCCGCTGCGTAAAACATATGGTGGATAAATTGCTGGTTCATTCCGCTGTGGCTACCCCTGATGAATAAAGGGACTAAGCCGAAAAGAAAATGAATGATTGAATGAATAAATATTGTGTTTTAGTCATCAAACCAAATCTTCTCAATACCACAACGATCTTGTATATCTTTCATAACAATGATTGGAATGAAGTTATGTGCCACTACAATCAAATCAAGGGATTGTGGTGTTAAAACGATGATCAGTTTACAGTTTTGTTGTCAGAGATATGAAAATCTACACTTAGGATTTAAATGTACACTTAAATGTACACTTTTACTTATCAACTTAAAATTGTAAGGCAACTTGCTGCTGACCTTTTTACATTAACTCGACTTACTGTAAATCAAGTCAAGTGCAGTATTGGGGTTAAAAGATCAGTCAACTCTCAACAAGAAAAACAAACTGCAGCAAGTTGCCTTACAATTTTAAGTTGAGTCAACTTTTTTTTTACAGTGTATTTGGTACTGTAAATAAATGTAAATTGATTTTCCCACTATTCCCTCCATGTTTTTATGTTATTTTGTTAACACTACTATGTTACAGTATGTTCATTTCAGTTACGTGCATACAGTTTAATTTAACATCTGTTTTAATAAACAACATTTATTAAAATGTTATTGCATGTTTAACCATGTTGGTGAGTAGTAGTTATCGGAATGGCACTATGTGCCTTCTACATATGACTCGGTTTTTCTTCAATGGAAAAGCTGTTTTATGATGATTTTCTCATCACCACCTGCTTTTGGTGGTGTTATTTTATTTGAATTAAAAAGGTACAATGTAGATATTATTACTTTAGATGGTTGGTGAATTAACATTGATTAATGTAATGCAATATGGTTGTTTACTATAAATTTAGAAATATTAGTACCTTATATTTAACAGCACATTTGTCATGGCAATCATGGCTGCTATTTTTACAGTATTATTTTTTACACAGCTGATGCCCAGAGAGTGCATTAATTCACTATTTGATAACTACACTTGGACAAAGATCTGGGGTTCACCAGTCCCACCTGGATTGGGTCGATCTGCTGCCTGGCTTCACCCACAAGTCAGCGTCTTTGTCATCCTTCTCCTCTTCTTTGTCATGAAGGTGATCATTTTTTTTTTTTAAATAAACTTTGGAATTACTGCACACTATGAATTATTTATTTAGTATTAGCAAATAATCAATTCATTATTTGTAATCATTTAATCGACCATCAAGCATTAACTCTAATTGACAACAGTACACAGTATGTAAAATTTGTAAGCACATGTTTGTTAATGATTAATTTTTAGTAATAAATTGTTTCAATATTTACAAAGCATACAGCATTTGTAGCTTTAGTTATAAACTGCTCACTAATGTCTGTTAATGTAGAATTAATGCTTTATAACTGATTAACTATATTCTAATACTTTATAAATTAGTCAGTGTGCAATTATTATACAATGTAACTTTTACTTTTCCTCTCTTGTTCACACATAGTTCTGGATGTCTGCAGTCTCTACAACAATGCCAGTTCCTTCTGGAGCTTTCATGCCTGTTTTTATATTGGGTCAGTTAAAAAAATTCATTTTTTCCATTTAATTTAATTTTTTGAAAAGTAGCAATTAATTTTACTCACTAATGGACACAATTAATTTGCAACTTAATATTCTTACATGCAATACCTTTAAAGACTTAAATAATAAAAGGCCAGTAAATTTGTCATTATTTGTTCACCATTTACTTGTTCCAAACCTGTTTGAGTTTTTTTTTTTTTTTATTCTGTTGAACACAAAGGGGGATATTTTGAAGAAAGCTTAATATCTGTATACCATTCACTTCAGTTGACTTGTTTTTCCTCAAAATATCTTTTTTTTGTGTTCAATAGAATAAAGAAAACTCACTGGTTCAAATGTAATCATACATTCATTTATTTTCTTGTCGGCTTAGTTCCTTAATTAATCCGGGGTCGCCAAAGAGGAATAAACCGCAAACTTATCCAGCACGTTTTTTAAGCCCTTCCAGTCGCAACTCATCTCTGGGAAACATCCATCCATACACACGCACTCATACACTACCGACAATTTAGCTTACCCAATTGACCTGTACCGCATTATGTATTATTTAGGGGTTCTTAAACAACCATGCCTTGTTGTATTTCAAGATGACACCTGCCTCAAATTTTAAAACTGGCTTTTAGTTGGCTTAATTTTGTCACACAAAATTGAATGTGTTTGTGATGGCTTTTAAAAGGTGCTAGCATTATAAAGTAAGCTTTACAAAATAGATGATTATAAATAAAAAGATAAAATAATTGCATGATTGATAATTGATTGCAATAATATGATAAGATTTTTGAAACAAACAGGAGCGGCATTCGGTCGTTTGGTGGGTGAGATCATGGCTACACTTTTCCCCAATGGAATTCTGTTTGATGGAATTGTCTATCAAATCCTTCCTGGAGGCTATGCAGTGATAGGTCTGCAAATATTCTACCTTCTAGCTAATCCTTTACCCTGTTCTTTTGTTTTTATAATTTTATACTTTCATTTGCTTTCTCTTTTATTTTATCAACATTTAACCCACTTTTGTTTGTGTAGGGGCAGCAGCTATGACAGGAGCAGTCACACATACAGTTTCAACAGCAGTGATCTGTTTCGAACTGACAGGCCAAATCTCACACATCCTACCCATGATGGTGGCAGTGATTCTCGCCAACATGGTAGCCCAGGGTTTACAGCCTTCTCTTTATGACTCCATCATTCAGGTCAAAAAGCTGCCATATCTTCCAGAGCTCGGCATCGGTCACATCAGGTACCATAAGCAGAGATATGGAAACTGACATATAAATATAAAATATTGGATTTGAATTAGTGGTAGTGGCTCTCACCTTCAAGCTCTTCAAGCTATATCATTTTCTTTGGGGTTTGTTTGATGATTTTGCTCTTTGTGTCCAAAACAAGGAGAATTCCAAAAATGATGGACAGACACTATTAAGCTTTTGACATTTCTCTCTTGTTTTTCTATGACAGTAAATATAATATCTTTGTGGAGGACATCATGGTGAAGAAAATAAAGTTTCTGTCACCTCAGTCTACTTACAGAGAGCTGAAAGATCTCCTGGAGTCCACGTCTCTTAAAACCATCCCGCTCATTGATTCCAAAGGTATGTATTGTGTGATCAATCTACTTTTTATTTCATAGTGCACAGTTTATTTTAGATTCTTTTCAGACTATGTGTTCTATTCAGTATAATGAAACAAAACATTGCATGAAAAAGTATGATTACTCAAACATACAAAATTTGTTTTACAATCATTCATACATATTTGTGATAAAATTAAAGTCACAATTATTATAATTCATGTATTCATTCATTTGTTTTCTTTTCCATACAAATTCATTCACACTCATACATTACGGACAATTTAGCCTATCCAATTTACCTGCACCGCATGTCTTTGGACCGTGGGGGTAACCGGAGCACCCTGAGAAAACCCACGCGAACATGGGGAGGACATGCTCCGAACAAACTCCACACAGAAACAGCAACTGACCCAGCCAAGGCTCGAACCAGCGACCTTTTTGCTGTGAGGCAATAGTAATACAGACTGCGCCACCGCGTCGCCATTATTATAATTAGTACAAAAAATCAAGTAAACATAATAAAGTTTATTGTGTGTGCCATGTTTGATAATTAGTAGTCAAAATGTGCATACTGTAGGTAAATTCTGTATTATTATCCATTAAATATATTGTAATTTGGAGAAATAGCCACAAGTATTAGTTGAATTTCAACATATAAATTACACTGTGAGATATACACCACCCGACAAAAGTCTTGTAGTCAATCCCTGCTGTAAGAGTAACAAATAACTTTTTGTTGATCATTTGGAAAATTGGCAGAAGGTAGATTTTGGCAGAAGGTTGCCAGCCCAGTCACAGATAAAAACATTATTGAGCATGTCTGGGTTAAGATGAAGGAGCAGGCATTGAAGATGAATCCAAAGAATCTTGATGAATTCTGGGAGACCTACAAGAACACTTTCTTTGCCAGTCTAGATGACTTTATTTTTAAGTTATTTGAGTCATTGCAGAGATGCATGGATGCAGTCCTCCAAGTTTAAGGGAGTATATTGTTTAAGTGTCAAGACTTTTGTCTAAGCAAAGTCAGATCTTATATGTCCTAATTAAATAATTAAAACTCAAGGCATAATCATATTATATTTTGGTAAAATGAGCCTAATCTAGAGGCTTTTGCCTTTCATATAAGCCACTTATAATGCCAAATGATCAACTAGAAGTCAAGTAATTTGTTGTCCCTAAAACTTGGATAGGTGACAAGACGTTGTCAGGTAGTGTAGAGTCACCATCACAAGAAATGAACAATTATGAAAAACAAAATCGAAGCCCAATTTTGCCACATAGTAAAACCTTATTAAGAGATAAAATAAAGTCACATTATGAGAATTTTTTTAAATGTTACAATTATGAAAAAGAAAGCGATTACAAGACTGACAAAATTAAAGAAACCCTATTGTGCATTATGAAAAGTAACATTTTGGTTTTGTGGGTCCGCAACAGCATATGATATCAGATTATTGTCTTATAATATGCATTTATTTTTACCTAATTATCCCAAAGACTCTCATGCAATGTATTCATTGATTTGTTTGTTGCAAACCCCTCCTGTGCATGAGGCTAAACTGTGGTGATTAGTCTGATGACCCAGTGTGTTGTGAGATCTTTGCTGCACAATAGCAATTACATGTTGGTTTTATCCCTCTGAGGTTTCTTTAACTAGTTCTGATCCCCACCGGTCACCGGTCATTCAAACAAAACACCTGGTCTTAAGTTTAACTGTAATAACATGCAGTAACATCCCAGTGTTAGGACATGGCCTGTCTTATTTACTGCTAACGTGTATAGCCACTACAAGCAGTGTTTGATATTTCGATTGGTTACTCAAAAGTCTTGTTCAGGCACATGTGATTTAAAAAAAAAAAATTTTTTACTTTAGCTACATTATTTTTTCTCCAAAACCTACATACCACACATATTTTTTTCTAAAAAAATGCAAGCATGCACATCAATATTCTCACATAATCTCACATATTATTGTTGCACAGTTTGTGCTGAATACAATAAATAAATAAATAAATAAATAAATACACGTTGACCAATACTATGTAAAAAGTAGCTGAAATAAGCACAAATGTCAGGACATGTTAAAACATCTCAGAGGCCCCAAAATCACATCAGACCCCTGAGGGTTAGACTGTTAGATGGCCTGTTCCCATTCAAAATACACCAGAGTTACCAACCGCTACTGCGTTGTATTTGAAAATGTATTCCCACGCTGCAAAAATTGTACCGTGAGAATGCAGACCTCTACACTGAAACAAAACAAATGTGTCGAAGCTTCGAAAAGTTTCAGAACCTGTCTCTACAGTGACACAGAGTGGTCATTTTTATGCATTGCTTTGGAACAGCTTCAGCAAAGAAACAGTTAAGCAAACTGAGGTATTGCATCCCACATTGTAGAGTTGAGGTTTCAAGTGCTTTAGTGAAGAGGTAAAAGTTCCTGACTAGAATGCAGATATAATGGGTTCAAATCCAGGGTGATGCAGATTTAGATAATAGTTTTTAATGCACTGTTCTTGTAACGTGTTTTGTTTTAAAATTGGTCTGACATCCAAATAAACACATCAATAAGTATGTCTTGTTTTGGTCATAAAAATTAACAGTATTAAAATACATCAATTTCAGAGTTTCAAGTCGAGATTTAAACTCGGGCCACTTGCAGCACAGTTACTTTGTGCAATAGGCTACTTTTTTTTTTCAGTCAATTGCAGATTTGCCAGGTCTTCAAACATTTCTAAAATGACAGATGTTTTGAATCGCTTTAGTCAAGTGACCTGGGGCCTCATGTACAAAGACTTGCGTTGAAATCATACTAAAACATTGCGTACGCAGAAAGCTGTAAATGTGCGTACGGAGTAAAAAATTCAGATGTATGAATAGCTGCATGTGCCGAATCACACGCATATTGTCATTGAACATGCAAATGAACTTTAAATTGAGTGCACGTGCACGAGCGCAAAACCCCTCCTTGCCACCTCCCCCTAATGAATATGGTAATGACTCTACTTTGGCAAAACCCAACGAAAAAGCAATAGCAAAAGCAAGCAAAAAGAGAAACTAGTAAAAGAATGTGATTTGGAGATGCTGCTTTCGGAGGTATACTGGAGAAAAACTGTGTTATTTGCAAGTTGTTTCCTCTGGAATTAATAACAAAAGAAAAAAATAGAGTGGGACAGTTTAGCTGATGCGCTTAACACAGTAGGATCTGAACATTGAGTGGATTAAAAAAGAAATAGTGCGATGTAAACCTGTAAAAATTTTTTTGTGTCATTTACAGCGTGAGTGGCGTAGCTCGTAAAACACATAGCATCATGTTTTGACACGTTCAAGCATAAACTCGGTTCGAATCAAGCGTCTGATGAACTCATTCTTCTTTTTTTCCCCCGCTACATATCAGATTTTGCCTATACTCTTCATCACGAGGAAGACAAGTAGGAATCATCAATAATCATCATATTTTATTTGCACATTTATTGAATGGAAATGTTTTTGATTCACGTATGCAAATTCGTCTACAGAGTGCCTTTAAAGCAATGTGTGTGCAGTAGATCGCTCAGATTACATTGGGAAAACGGCGACCGCTGCAAATTGCGCTTTAATGTTTGCCTGATCAACTGCATGGTATGGAAACCTTATATACCTGCTAGACATACGGATGAACCCGTCTCATACAGCTGCCATTGCACGGCTCAACGACACTTTGTAAAGTGTAATTTAACACAACTGTCTCTAGGAGTCGACAATAAAAATAAAACAGACAGGAAATGTGCGTACGCCAGGCATTAAGTTGGCGTGGACCTGCGCGCATTCCCACGTTCATTTCATTATTAGTAAATCCAAACGTAAGCATGAAACCTGGCTTACGCAACGTTGATACATGAGGCCCCTGGTATTTCAGAACACTGTAGTGACATGACCTGGGTATTTCAAAGATCCTTTGTCACCTGACCTGGGTGTTTCGGATCATTCTTCGGTGCAGTGAATACTGTGCTTTGAGGACGTCTGTATTCACATCATCTCTTTTTTTTTTGTAAAAAGAGTGGGAACCCTTCTCATAGTGTTTATTCAATCTTTTGTCCTCGGATATGGAAACATTCAGTTGCTAAAACAAAATCAAATTTCTCCCCATGCCCAGATACAATGATTCTGTTGGGTTCCATTGAAAGATGTGAACTTCAGGCTGCTCTTGATTGGTGGCTGTCAGCTGAGAGGCGGGTTTATAACCGAGGTGAAGGCATGGCCAGCCTAGTGTCGGAGGGCAGCTGGGAGTCCTTTGTCTTTGTGGATGAGGAGGTTGGAGAGGAGAATAGAGACAAGGTTAGTACATCTTCAAATGTATTCACACACACACACACACACACACACACACACACACACACACACACACACACACACACACACACACACACACACACACACATTGCACACCCCATTGTTTGTAGACAATGTTCTAATTTTTTGTTTTGCTCAAGGGTTTATGTAAAATTCTCAGATTTGACAGCAATAAGCTAAGATCTATCTGGCAAATATATGTTCTCTACTTAGAATTAAGCAAATTACTTGTACTTCTCTCAGACTTTTATTGAAATTATTTACAGGGTAACCGAGTCTCTGAAGAGTGTAATGGCCCAGTAGGGTCATCTAAAACCACAGACATCTCCACTAATCACACCACATCTGGTGAGTTTTTCTGTATTTATATTAGTACTTATATTTATAATGAGTTCTTAAAGGGCACCTATTATAAAAATGGACTTTTGGAAGCTGTGTGGACAGAACCGTGTGTAAGTGTGTCCACAGTCATATTGGAGTGATATAAACACAACAAGTCTCTTTTTTTATTTTCTTCAAAATAGGATCCAAATGAATTAGGAGGGCTGTTTTCCCTGCCCACCAAACTGATTGACAGCCGCGTATTAACTTGTCTTCATAAAATGTACAGTATAAGCATATCCACAAGATAGGACTTGCACAAAGCAACTAAGATTAAAAGATCTGTTCCACTCTCTGTGATCATATATACGTCAAGAATGAATTTCCAAGTTTAAAACATTTTTAAAACAGTGCATGTTTGTAATAAAGTCAGTAAAATCGAATTGTATTTTATCACCACAGCTGAATGTCAGTACAATTATAAAAGATGACACTTCAATCATGGTTTGTGGATAGTAAATTAGGTTTATTTTGTACATTAATGCAACCGATATTTATACAGCAGTGAATATCAGTGTGTATCCTGTCACATTTCTCGTGCAAAAACAGTGCAAAGTTAAATGCACGTTGTGTGTATGTATGTGTGTGTGCGCATGTGTGCGGGCATGCATGCATGCATTCGTGATTTACGAATGATCGTCAGACCACCGGGAAATGATCTGGTGCTCCCTACGGCCAGTCCACCCTTGACTGTGCTGTTTATCTTAAATCTTGAAAAATGGGTAAAATAGGTGCCCTTTAAAGTTTCTAGATAATCTGCATCCAAATCTACACCAACTTAACATAGAATGTATTCACACAACCAGTTTAAGCCCCTTCTTACCAGTCAAATGTTTATCAATAGAGGTTTGTGATATTTCACTGGGTTATTTAAGCTTATTTATAAGTTCTTTCAATCTTAACAGGAGCCTTGAAGTCCATGAGGAGGACTTTTCAACGTCTTTTCTCTTCATCTTCTTCATCAGGGCAAACTAAGCCTGAGGTGTGTGCTTTAACATTATTGTCACTTAAACATAGTAGAACAGCACAATTTAGAGATGTGCCACGTACTGAAGATAAGGGTGGAGTTAATATGGATGAATCATTTTAAAGCAGTGAATTGGAATGAATAGGACTTCTACTGATCAAAATTGTATCCCTAATTTTGTATAGATAAACAAAGTGGTATACACTAATGTGGTAAAAATTTTAATGCAATTGAGATTTAATGGATTTAATTTGGTTGTACACACAGATAAAATGATTTTAAATTTTTATTTACATTTCTGTGTGGAGTTTGCATATTGGGTGTCCCCAGTTCTGGGTTATGGCTGGAAGGGCATCTGCTGCATAAAACATATGCCAGAGTGGTTGGTGGTTTATTCCACTGTAGCAACCCCTGATAATCAGGGACTAAGCTGAATGAATGAATGAATGAATGAATGAATGAAGGAAGGAAGGAAGGAAGGAAGGAAGGAAGGAACGAATGAACGAACGAACGAACGAACGAACGAACGAACGAACGAATTGTCCCCCAGCTCTGCTGCCAGACCAATTAGATGGGTGTGATGTTGAGGATAAGAAGGCCAAACCCTCTAAGCCTCATGTCCCCTTCTTCTTGGAGGTGCACAGTAAGTTCACGCAGTGCCGAGGGCACCTTTTTTGTCAGGTCTGCGTTCACTTCCACCTCACCTATCTAAATGACAGAGCACTTCAACCGACTTTGCTCTGAAAACACCAGGTCGGCTGTGAGTGCCCTGGAAGGACAATGACCACACTAGTGGTCCAGGAACGCCACCTCTGGCTAAACCTGGCAGATATGCGTGACGTTGACAGTTTGCTTTCCTATCTTAACACACCCATATCCCAGGCTGGCCTGTTTGGCGACACCGTAGGTGAGATCACCCAGGAAATCACAACGGGGAAAAAGCAGTCAAGTGCAATTGGTTTTAAAAACTGCTCTCCTCGTCGAACCATCGACTTTGGCTGCTCTTCGCCAAGAGTGCTCGTCTGTGGCTCCAAACACCGCCAAGTCTGGCATGGACTACAAAGCATCTAATATAGACATTGTTGATTTGGAGGAATTTTGAGTTTAGTCAGTCACATATGAAAATACTGTGTGTTATGTTGAGAATTGGGACGATGCTGTTTGATGGTATTTATTTTATCTCTGATATTAACAGTTTTGTTGAGAAATGCTTGCTGATGTTTTATTTTTAGTTAGGTTCAACAGGACCCTAGAATTGGCATTGTCATTTCATTGGCCCGATTTATCTCTCTTCAGATAATTGGCTTTCTGGCGAAATCCCCATAGCATTTCCCTGTTGTGACATTGCAGAAGTACATCAAAATAATTTTACAGTAAATGACAAAACAAATATAAATAGTAGGCTATGTTCTCACCACAGCAGACATTTTGCTTTTAGAAGCTGTTCATCATTTAAAAAAAATAAAAAAGTGCATACACAAAATAAAAAAATATATATTAAAAACGGGATCTAGTACTGTATCTGCCTAACCAATTACTTAGTTGCTTTAAATAATAGATATTTAATTTTCACACAACAACCATATTTCATAGTGTCTACTATTAACTGCTTTTCTTTTAATTCTTTTCTTCATTATAAATAATTTCTTTATCAATTTGTATCTATTGCTGTAAATAATACATTGATTGTAAACTGATACTAATCTGGCATTTTTACCATTTTACATCTTAAACACAGAATATTTTTTTTCTGTTATTCAGTTTACTAAGCTCTCACCAGCAGGTGGTGTCAAGATGATACATTTCAATTTGATTTGGAGTTTGCACTGTAAATTATGGCATTATTCTTTTAAAATGTACATACTACTTTTGACTCTATAACTCTGTGTTTTTCTTTTTGTAGAGTCCTGCAGCTCCACCTGTAGTTGATAACATGACCCCTGAAGAGGTAGAGTGATGAACTGATTTATTTCCACTGCAGTTCATACAGACAGACATAAGCACACAATCCAGAGCGTTCTATTGTCAATCACTCGCAGTGACTTTATGATCCTGATTATGTTGTATTTGGGGTGTTCAGATCAAAGCCTGGGAAGAGAAAGAGCTGGATAAGCCGATTGGCATTGATCAGATCCGTGTTGACCCGTCACCTTTTCAGCTGGTGGAGAGAACATCTTTGCATAAGGTAATCCACAATCAGATTAACGTCACATATGAAAATACTGTGTGTTATATTGAGGATTTATGTCTTCCAGAAAGAATCATGAATTAGTCTTTTGTATTTATTATTATATCTATCTGAAAGTCAGTCCAAAACTCTTACTATTCTATCCTCTGCGGGAAATATCTTTTTTTAATAATAATAATAATAATAATAATAATAATAATAATAATTATATATAGCTAATTTTATATATTTTTTCCTTTTTATTTATTGTCAGCTACATATTCCTTTTTAGTCAAATTTGATCTAACAGTTAAAGGTGCAGTAGATGATTGTCTTCAGAAACATTTTTGAAGAATGTTGAAAATCTCTTCACATTTCAATAGTACAGATTAAAGTAAATGATCTAAATGTATTTATATGTATTTTTATAATATGGGTAAGACATAAAACAAAAAAAAAGTTAATATAATTAAAAATCATCGGGCCAACAAATAACTTAATTACGACAGGTAACGCAAACTGTCTTTCAACAAATTTAAGTTTCTGCGCAGCCTGTCACGTAGATAGATATGTCACTCGTATGTTCACGTCAAGCACAAATCTACAGCTGACAGAGTAAGTGACATCATGTAAACTCAGCAAGCATCAACCTGAACTTCTTACTGAAAGGCCTTGTATCCACGAAAAGAAAGATTGTTTCTGAAAGGGCTTCTACCAAAACTGCTGAATCAAAACTTTTCTAAACCCTGAATCAATACTTTTGTATGCTGGAGGGAAATGACGTTATGCAGTTCAAAACCATGATCTGAAGGATGGCACCATGGCTGGAGTAGTACTTTTAGACAGGTATGTTTTAAAACTATTTTAGTCACACCAAGCTTATGTAGACTGTGATCAGTTTTTATGAATGGGCACGGAGGTGTGTTTCAGCCACTGAAAACATCCGGCAAAAGATTCTGTTAGAACTATTTTCAAGTTCATAGAGTACCTTTTACATCATTAATAATGTAGTCAGTTTAGTAGACCTAAGCATTCGTTTAGTTGTTCATGTTTAATAGGAAATGAAAACAAGCGATATGCGAGGATCAGCGAGCACAATTGAAAATGAAAAGTAAGTAATTTATTGTCTTGGTGACATAAGTGTAATGTAAAAGATGACAGGATATTTCTGTTTTTAGCACTCCTTTCTTTCTGATCTGATTTTTATCTAGTTAAAACAACACATAAGTAAAGAATGCTCTTCTGTCCAACCAGCTACACTGAGGTAAAGTTTGATTTATATTCGCAAATTTGTTCATTTTTGAACAGTGACAGACTGTGAGATGCTCCCATGTTAACGTTACTTTGAAAATTGGGTCTGAAAAAATGACCGGAAAAAATATGGACGACGCAACAGCGTCTTTTCCCATTGAATGCTTTGAAGGCAAAACGCCTCATGACGGGCACAAACTGTCGCAAAACACTGCTGAAATTGGAGCCTGGGTATGCGCAGAAGGGGACTACCAGATGAAGCCAAAGGTGAAGCTGAGAAATAAAGCTTCGGTAACACTTTATAATAACTACACACCTTGAATCCAACCATGAATAAACGTTAGTAAGCAGTTCATAACTGCACCTACAAATGCTGTATTCTTGACTTACCACCATATTTGTCATGCACTTAATAAATGTACTTTCATACTTTGTTAATGATTTATTTTTATCACTAAATTAAGTATTGCATTATTTACAAACCATTTGTATTTAAGAGTAGTTGGTGTTTTTTAGGATAATTCAGAATGAGAAAGTAAATTATTAATAAACTATTGAAATCAACGTTCATGCAGTTTTGTGACCTAATCTAAAGTGAGGACTATTTATGCTGTATAAATCCCTTTTAAATAATAATTCCAGGCTTGGTATCAAATAAACAATAATCTTATATCTATCTATATAAATTTTATCTTATATTTATCTTATATAAAAAGTAAAATTTCAATTTTTATGTTGTCAAAATACAACATAAAATTGGATAAAACAACATCAATATAATAATATAACAATATAATAAGATGCAATGGTTAAACTGTAAAGTAATTTTATTTTAGATAAGGTTGCAAAGATTTATTTTTCATTTGAAGTACAGTTTCATTTGTATATCTTCAAATGAATATAATGAATAATTTAACTGAGCCTATAATTGTCATTTAACAGGGATTTATAAAGCATGAACAGTCCTCACTTTAGATTAGGTCACAAAACTAGATGAAGTTGAGTTCATAAAGCATTTATTAACATAGAAATTAACTTTAAGTATATGCCTCAATAATAAGAAATATAAATGTTAATTTGAATAGTTTATTAATCATTTACTAACTCATTCTGAATGATCTTAAAAAAACGCCAACTGTCCTTAAATAATCGGTTTGTAATTAATGCAATACTTAATTTAGTAATAAAAAATAAACCATTAACAAAGTATGAAAGTACAATTATTAAGCACATTATAAAGTTATATAAGTTATACATAAATTTATAATGAGCAGTTATAAACTGCTCATTATTGTTTATTAATGTAGAGTTAATGCTCAACAGATGATGAGTTCACTATTTGTTAATGCTTAATAAATTGTTCAAAGTGTGTAGTTATTATAAAGTATTAATTAATTAATTATTATAATTAATAATATACGATTTAAAAACTATGATGTAAGCTGTTCTAATTTAATAAAAGAATACATGTTGGACTGCAGAAATTAATCGGTCCCACTTTATATTAAGTGGCCTTAACTAATATGTACTTACACAGGAACTAACTTGTTTGTAATTGTTTGTTACAATGTACTTATTGTGTAAATACATGTATTTACTGTGTACTTATGCTTGGTTAAATACCTGTATGTAATTACATCTGTAATTAACTTTTGTAATTACATTTGTAAATACACTGTTGACCATCCCTTACACCTTAACCCACCCTTAAACCTACCCATACCACCAAACCTGTCCATAACCCCACCCCTATCCCAACTCAAAAGCACCACAAGTGTTCTCAAATACATTATAAACACAGTAAGTACATTGTATTTATTTTTTGACGTAAGTACATAGTAGTTAAGGACACTTAATATAAAGTGGGACCAATTAATCTAATACACTCAAAGTTAGACTTTGCTTTGAGCACAAAAAATATTTATTTTATAATGGGTTGTCGGTATTTATTATCTTAAAAGGGGTGGAAATATCACTTGTAAAATATGAACAATAACATATGAACAACACATATATTTTTAAAATAGCTTTTATTTTTAATTAGCGATTAACAGTTCCCAAAATATTCACACCATTAACAGCTATTTACCTTGTAGGAATAATTGTGCGTTTAAAAGTTAAACACAGCAAGATTTCTAAATATCAACAGATATTTACACATCCCATCCATGCACTACATAAAATACTGCTTGTCAATTTGTACAATAAACTTAGCAGTTGCTGCAAGATCGCTTGTATATAGTTTTTCATTTTTTCCTCTGTTTTTATTTGATTTATTCCATGCCTTAATATCTGGCAAATACGAATTTATATTTATTTTAATGTTTAATAGGAGGTTTCACATGATGAATAGTAAATGGTGTATATAATCAATATATAACATTTACAGTTCTATTTGTTTTAAAATATACTGCTTCTAGAATATTAATATTTTATAACAGCAAATTCAGTAGACTTGTTAATTAGGTCTGCAGGGCAACCCCCCAGTAACGCATTACAATAATCTAATCGAGAGGTCATAAAAGCATGGATAAGCTTTTCCACATCAGACATTGATAGCAAATGTCAAAGTTTGGCAACATTTTTAGATTAAGAAAAAATGCTGTTTTACAGACGCTTGAAATCTGGCCTTCAAATGACATGATCATGGCCTGGCCTCTCAAATATCACCCCCACATTTTTGACTGAAGATAAGGACTAAACTAAGAATCCAAGGTTAGACATTGTTCTAGGTTTTTACGTGTGAGGTTTTTGGGTGCAATTTGCAGGACCTTAGTTTTATCTCAATTTAACTGTTGAATGACATGATCTAGTGTTAGATAAGGTTGTCTATTGTCATCAGATCGTCATCTATTTCGTGCACTTTCATGACTTAACGGGGCGTGGCTTTGGATGGCAGGGGAAGGATGTAAATTTTCTAAATGATGCTAACGTTAGAATTCTGGCAAATCACCTACACTGTTAGACCTTACCGGGGTTTTTTACAGTAGAATACTGGCAACACTGTTGCCAGCTACACAGCAAATTCTGGTCTTTGGAATAAACTCCCTGGGAGTCAAAATCAACTCAATCTGAGTGTACATGCGTGACCATCAAATGTACTCCCATTCAGAGTTAAAATACCTCTGCTTTTGGAGTTGAATTTTAACACATTTTTTGAGTTAGATTATAACACTTTCTGGAGTTAAAATTGTAATCCTACAGAGAGTACTTTTACATTTGGGTATAATATAAACTCCTTACCAATGTTAAAATGTAACACTTTTTAGAGTTAAAGTGTACTTCAAACAATATATATATATATATATATATATATATATATATATATATATATATATATATATATATATATATATATATATATATATATATATATATATATATATATATATATATATATATATATATATGAAAATGACTGAACTGATGCAATACTCTTTACTTACTGCTTTTATTCATGCAAATCCACACATTAGATTTAGAATTTCCATCGATGTACACACTTTGAAATTAATTGTCATCAAAGCATTAAATCTAACAGCAAAACATTTACAATTAATATATGTTAGCAGCTAGTGCCAACTAAAACCAATGGCTTAGTAAAATTGCATGAGACAATCAACACATTACATTATATAAAATTAACTTCACAGGAATCAGAAGCAGCAAAAAAAATATCTTGATATACTCCTTAATCACAGTCAACTCTGCTGGCTTTGAAGTTAGAATTTGCTCGATTTTCTGAAACGAAGAAAAAAAAAAGTATTTAGAAAGATAACCAAAATTAATATTTTTTTAACAAAAAAAACTTAATCTAATAACTGTGTTTATACTATTTTTTTACTTTAAAATGCATTCATTTTGTAACGTTATTTTGTAATGTTTACGGTATAATATCTATGTATATGGAAGTTTAAAAAAAACTTACATTTTTTGGACACTGCCCATTAAAGGTTGAATAATTTGAGATCCAGAATCACTGCTGCTCAAACTGCTTGACAAAGACAATGTATCTGTCAGACTTGGGGAGGAGGGCACTTCAACAGCCCCTTGCTGCAGGACAGTCAAATCTGATGAAAAAACAACAACAACACGTGTCAGCAAATGGTTCTGAAATGCACACTTTCACTCTGAGTCATGAGACCAACTTTCAAAATCTATAAAAATGTTCTTAAATAACCTACCATCATTAGTGTGGATGACATGTTTCTTTGGTTGTTGCAAGTTCTTGAAATACATCCCCATTGAAATAACAACTCCATGGTCATCTGTGACTTTTGATGCTGTCTCCTCTGATATCACAAACTTGTGCTGGACTACAACATAACAACAATGTATAATTTATCAAATAAATTTCAAAATGACTGTTATTATTATTATTATTATTATTATTTTTATTATTTTTTTAAAATACTCTGTTACACTAAAACTTACTCGCACTGAAAAAATCCAAGAAACAATCTTCTTCCAGTTTAATATATTTTTTCTTGCCTTCAAATTGCACTTTTATCAGCATCGTGGCCTGAAATAAAAAAGATAAATGTTATTTACCAACTTATGTTAGTGTTATTGAAAATGTAATGTAAATATAGCTGAAAACAGCATACTCTCACGGTCACGACTAAATCATGATACAATCCAAAACATTTCATGAGCAATATTACACATATTAAATCTTACAGACATAAAGCTCTATTGCTGGATAAAAGATAATGACATTACCTCATTGTGTAAGTTAGCCTATTTGAAATGTGAACAGCAGGTTTCTCCATCTGATCAAGTAGGCCTACCACTTCTTTTTGACAGCAGAACACACATTTTTAGAAACACAGGGGAAGAAAAGATTATTAGCTAGAGTTAGCTTGTTCACATCCACAAAATTTTTTAAAAAACTGCACAAAACAGCCACATTGGAAAAGCTAACATGCTATGCTAAGTTAGCCACATGCAGTCACTAGCCTCACAGTACAAAATGAAACAGCTACAGCAAAACACACTTCTGCTACAAAACATCCAACATTTAGAAAAAGCTTTTAGAATTGTATAACAATGCACTTTTACCTACCTCACAACGAAGAACATAACTCCAGTTCTCATGTGCTGCTCGGCAGAGTTGTGTAATGGCAGACTTTCTGAAAATTTAACTCCAGTAAGGAGTTAAAGCACGTTTCTGAACACCAGAGAATGAACTCCAAAATACAACACAGCAAGGGGTATCCCTTAACACAAAATTGTGTTGAAGTTTAAAAATAAACTCAAAAAAATTAACTCTTTCACACTTTTTTGCCTAACTCCTAATTTTTCAACTCCAGAAATTTGCTGTGTACTCACTGTAAAAGTTCGGTTACAGTAAGTAACTGGCAACAGTGTTGCCAGTTAATTACTGTAACTGAACCATTACAGTGAGTGGCTGGCAACAGTGTTGCCAGTTAATTACTGTAATAGAGCAGCAGTGGTAACTAACTGGAAACTGTGGAGAGTTAATTACTGTATTGTAGTGTTACAAATCACAGCATTATACTGCATACACATTAATAGTGTGTCATATATAGTTATTGTAGTGTTACTAAAATTAATCAGTATTCTTAGCTGTTATTTAAAAATAGAAGGCATAACATTTTTCAGACAAATTTATTTTATTGTTTTGGCACCAAACAAATAAATGACAGAAAATGTTTAACAAAATTAAGAAATCAGCAGATATAAATATTGTCTTACATATTACAGGTCTGCACAGTAAGGCTGCGGTCACACTAACGTTTAAGCATGCAATATTCTGATATACTGCACTGCGAAGTGGAATTAAACAAAGCGAGTAGTGGAATTAACCAAAATAATTAGAAATTGAAAAAGCAAGCCAGAGAGGTCATGTTTTGATCTTTGATTGGTCTCAAGCAATCACATGATGTGATTTCGCATTCAGCGTTCTCCAAGCTTGAACTTTCCAATGCTGCGAATTATGAAATTTGTCTCATGAGCTATCATTCCAGGTCTGCAGTACTCACATGCCTATGAATAGAAGTCTGTAGGGAGAAAAGTGCAGTGTGACCGGGACTTTAAGCTGTAACTCTAATTAAACACACCTGATCAAACTAATTAAGGCTTGTTAGAAAACTACAGGTAATGTTGAAGCAGGGCGGGTGCTAAACTCTGCTGCGCTGCAGTTCTCCAGGAACTTGGAGTTTGACCCCCATGGTATACAGCAGGGGTGCTCAATCCTGTTCCTGGAGATCTACGTTCCTGCAGATTTCAGTTGCTACCCATATCAAACACACCTGCCTGTAATTATCACGTGGTGTTCAGGTCCTAATTAATTGGTTTAGGTGTGTTTGATATGGATAGCAACTGAAATCTGCAGGAAGGTAGAGATCCAGGAACAGGATTGAGAACCCCTGGTATTAGCAATACTTTTAAAGCAACTGCTAACATTTATTACAATCACATATCCAATAAACACACACACACACAAAGTGCTGCAGTGAAATGTGTTACTCTCTCCTCAATGCTGACCATGCCAAAAAAAAAAAAAAACTGAACAGCAAAAAACACAAAATAAATATTTTAAATTTTAAAGTTTTAAATAATTAATAACTGAGTCAAATCTCAATAAAAAGTTTAAAGTAATTATAGAAAACAAAAATAAAGTTGGCAACACTGAAAAACCATTGGATCCAATCTTTTACTCTTATAATTATCTCATGACAACAAACTTTTTTATTGTTTCAAATATAAATTCATAGGTGGAAACAGCTCGGAAAAATACTTAGCAACAAACTCACAACCTGGGACCGGACAGGGGAGCTTTTGTGTGTGGATGGCTATGTGTAAGATGTTTTTGTGATTCCCTGTGATGATGTGCACATGTTACCTTACAGAGATGATGGAATTTAGTTTTGGCTTAGTTGCCAGAAAGATACATACAACTGTTAGCATCTGTACATTATGGCAGTATGCAATATCCAATAAATACATATACTTAAACAAAAGTAATGTAAGAAGTTATATGAGGAGAGGCTAACTAGCTAACAATGTAGCTTTCAAGTACACAGTTCAAGATAACAACAGTATAACTTAAAAACACAGCCTTATTTTAGAAAGCCTCAAAAACATTTGAACACATTTTACTTACTCATTGTAGATTCTTATTTAAAGCCTAAAACATATCAGACTCTACATCTGAATTGATGGACATAGCATAGAGCACACTCAGCAGTAAACAAATCAAACACCTGGTTCCCTTAAAGCAGGGGTCACCAAACTTGTTCCTGGAGGGCCGGTGTCCAGCAGATTTTAGCTCCAGCCCTAATCAAACATACCTGAACAAGCTAATCAAGCTCTTACACTTGAAACACCCAGGCAGGTGTGTTGAGGCAAGTTGGAGCTAAACCCTGCAGGGACACCGGCCCTCCAGAACCGAGATTGGTGACCCCTGTCTTAAAGGGCCGGCATTTTCTGAAAACTCTTTCTAACACCTTTGTGTTTAGAATAAGACGGACAGCCTGTGGCAGTGTGTGGTGATGCCTAAATCATTGTTTTTTACAGTTATTTACTGCACAATCTACAGAGTAACAGTGCAGTTATACTAATTAAACACACCTGATCAAACTAAATCTAAAGGTAGTGTGTTGAAGCTGGGCTGGAACTAAATTCTGCTGGGCTGCGGCCCTTCAGGAGTTTGACATCCCTGGTACATAGCATATTTTCAAAGGAACTGCCTACATTTATCACAATCATGCACATATCATTGAATAAAAACAATAAAAATATAAAAACTTCATCCAAAGCAAAAAATAAATAAATAAATAAATAATAATAATAATAAATAATCTGATCCACATGTTGTTCCAAACCTGTAGTAATAAAAATAAATAAATAAATAAAATAACCTGATTAATACATTTATTTAGGAAAGCCTTTATACTATACTGTTAATGCCACTTTTACCTACTTCATTTGAAGTTTTCCAGACAAATTAATTGAGTCTCTGCAAAAATGTATGTACGTGCTGTTTAAGATATTTTTTAAATAACACATTTTTACTAGTTATTTAGCAAAATACTAATATTCAGCTTAAAGTGCAATTTAAAAGCTTAACTATAGGCTAAACTAGGCAAATTAGATTAATTATAGAAAAGTAAACAAAGTTATAAAAATGATTGTGATAATTTGGTTGCTCTGTGTGAATATTTTTGCCTTTAAATGCATCTTGTCGATATCTTTACCTTTTAATTAGCTCTGTGACATTGACATTGGTTGACTCCTGATACTCAATGTTAAAAACATAAAAGGAACCAAAGAAAACACAAAGATGGCTGCAGAGAAATTTAGCTTATCATTAATGCATTGTCTCACTTTCTCCTCAATACTGACCATACATATACCAAAACTGAACAGTGTATATATATATATATATATATATATATATATATATATATATATATATATATATATATATATATATATATATATATATATATATATATATATATATATATAGCAACATAAAGCATCAGAGTACATGGGGCAATAATGGTTGAGCAGTAATTTACCATTTATTATCACAGTAACTATCTGTAATGGATACATAAAGTAAATTACTGTAATTTATTCTTTGCACTACAAAATTTCATACAAATCCTGCTCCTTTTACAGTAAAATACTGTTTCCTTTTATTACAGCAAAACACTGGCTATTTTACAGTTATTTACTGCATAATCTACAGTAAGGGTTAACAGTGTACTGCACCTTTATGTACTATTTTGAAGATTATTTTTTAAATCAAATGATTTTTTTATTAAGCTATTATGATTTGTTGTTGTTGATGCTGTTGTTAATTTAGTTTCATAAAAAATACACAGAAATATTTTCCTGAAATATCTGATATTAATTAAAATTATTAAAAACCTACTTCTGAAAATGTAGCTTTGCCCTAACTTATTTTTTACTATGCTGAATAACAATATTTTTAGTACGCTGAAAACAAACAAACAAACAACAAAAACATTTTATGGAATTTTGGATAAAAAGGATTCTTTCAAATAACTGAAAAATCATATGTACTCGTAGTTTTGAATGATAAAATATTTATTTTGTTTGTTTTAGACTCACACATTGTTCTCTCTACTGGGTCTCAGTCATGCATATGTAACCAGTATTGGTAAACTGGTTGGGGTGGTCGCACTAAAGGAGGTAAGGATTTAAAGATCGTCTCTCCCAATTTACCAGACAAAATATATGGCTATATTTGAAGTAAATCATTTGACTTTATTCACTTTCATTCCCAGCTCCAGAAAGCAATCGAAGGTTCAACACGCAGCGGTGTGCGACTGCGTCCCCCTTTGGCCAGTTTCAGAGATGCAAGACGAAAAACAAAAAAACCTTCTCATTCCCCTTCTATCCCATCCTCTCCCACACAGGACATAGAGTTATGGAGTGAGGCAGTTAGAAGAGAAAGTAAAGAGGAATCTGCTGGCAGTTGTATTCAGACAGTTGAGAAAGAGTGTGAGAGCAGCAGAAATATAGTGAGCACCTCTGAGGAGCAGCTGCCTTCTACAGTCCCTCTTTCCTCACTTCATTCTGTGCCTGGAGGAGAGGGCGATGCTGAAAAAGAGAGCGATGAGGAGCCGTTATAGATCTTTTGTCCATAATATTTTCATATTATGCTGCACCATCAGACTTTCTGACTGATTCTCAACTGTTTGGACAAGAATTTATATTCTCTTTTTTCTAAATGTTTTTATTCAGTTATTTTTCTCTTTTTTCTCTCTCTCTTTATTCGTACAAACTGTATGGACAGTCGTTTGACACATCACACTAAATGTCTTCCCCATGTTTGCCAATTTGTCACCTTACCTTTGCGACTGTACATGATCTGAGCTTTAAAAACATTTTGTCTTTGTGTTGGCTGTAGTCAGGTTTATTCAACAATACTAAATGTTTTATTTCATCTTGCAGATTTTAGGTTGCACAATTTTTTTATTTTAATTTTTTTGTGTAAAATTTCTAATTAATTTTCTTGGTTCTGTACAAGTTCGGTTTAATCTTGTTATATTGTTGACTTAAAATATTAACTTTTAGCCAGTTTTGGGCATGTTACTTTAAAAAGTAATTAAATATAGCTACTCGTTAATAATTAAATTACCACATTATAAAAGTAACTAATTACTTGAGAAAGTAACTGTCGTGTTATGTGTATGGCAAAAAAAAATTGGATGCCCCTAATAGTATGCATGTTAAATGAAATGGACACTAAATTTAATGGAATAAATTATTAGAATATGTTGCACACTATTTTGTACTATGATAATGTTAATGTGGGACAATGTGATAGACACCAATCAAATATTTTATTTAAAATATTTTAATATATCAATATTTTATTGTACATGCTATCATTTCTTTAGTGGAACAGCAGCACATAATAGATGCTTTAAAAATTTGAATATTACACAGTTTGAAACTTTGTAAAAGTTACTAAGAGAGTCTGTGTTATGACAACATGTATAGAGAGATGTAGTTATAGTGCTCAGCATAACTAAGTACAGCCCATTTTGTAAATAAATACTTGTATCCATTTCTGAGTGAATATAGGTAATGCATTTCGGTGCATTTAAGCAAAACAGATTTATTAAACAGATATATTTAATAAAAAAAATTATTTTAGTCACCAAGCATATTTAAAAAAATGGAAAGATTTTTTTTTTTTTTGCTTCTTTTGATTTTTCCTATATTTTAAACTTGTATTTAATATTGTTCTATAACATACTTTTGAGTGTACTAGTTTTTGGACCGTTATCATAAGTTATTTTGCTAGATAAGCTTCAGATTTGGCTTCAATACTGACTCTAATTATATATATATAAATATATATATATATAAATATATATATATATATATATATATATATATATATATATATATATATATATATATATATATATATATATATATATATATATATATATGCACTAATATATGATTGTATATCTTCCTATTAAAAATATGAATTTGAAAAATTACATTTGTGAGGGGTGTACTTATATATGCTGAGCACTGCAGAATGAAAATTAATACATGTGACTCAGTTAAAACAGTAGCTTTTATTATTGAAGTAACAATAAAAAAAAAGTATATAGAGTTGAAGCAAAATTATGAAATTTCACAGGAGGGGCCATGATGACAGTATGACAGTACATGATATTTTACAGCTTATTTTTCACAATACTATTCACCTTAATGGGCAGTTTAAATGCTTAACTAGGCAAGTTAACTAGCCAAGTTAATGGCCAGCAGTGGCTTGTTCAGTAGCCAACCAGGGAAGAAAATTCTAAGTGAGCTAGTAATGTTGACCTCAAAAACCATATAAGAAAATAAATAAATAAATAAATAAATAAAAATCTTTTTCATTCCAAATAAACTACAAGATATAAATACAGTATAATAGAAAATACTGTGAAAATGACTTTGCTCTGTTAAACATTTATTTAATTTACAAATATTGTTCAAATGTTTGAAAAATAATTACATAGTGACGAGAGGGCTGACATTTTTGCTTTGAACTGGTGATTGGTGTGTGTGTGTGTGTGTGTGTGTGCGTGCGTGCGTGCGTGCGTGCGTGTGTGTGTGTGTGTTTGTGATTAGTAATCCCCCTTTGATTTTTTATTTATTTTTTTTTTTTTTGAAATATTCCCCAAATTATGTTTAACAGAGCAAGGACATTTTCACAGTATGTCTGGTAATATTTTTTTCAAATAGAATAAAAGCAGTTTTTAATTTTTTTTAAAACCAATTTTAAAGTCAAAATTATTAGCCCCTTTTAAGCTATATATTTTTTTGATAGTCTACAGACCAAACCATCATTTAACAATAAGTTGCCTAATTACCCTAACCTGCCTAGTTAACCTAACTAACTTAGTTAAGCCTTTAAATGTCACTTTAAGCTGGATACAAGTGTCTTGAAAACTATCTTGTCAAATATTATTTACTGTCATCATGGCAAATGTTTTAATAATAACTAATTAGAAATTAGTTATTAAAACTATTATGTTTAGAAATGTTGAAAAAATCTCTCTGTTAAACAGAAAACTGGGAAAGAAATAAACAGGGGGCTAATAATAATAATATAAAATTAATAATTAATTGTGTTAGACGATAATCTGTTAATTAACACACACACACACACACACACACACACACACACACACACACACACACACACACACACACACACACACACACACACACACACACACACACACACACACACACACACACACACACACACACATCATATTGTATATAGTGAAAGAGACCATGTCTATTTATTTTTGATCTTTTTCTAATAATTCCCATTGTATTTGACACAATAGTACAGATTTCTTTCTGAAGAATGAAATTATTGTTTGTTGTTTGATCTTGTGTTGAATCTGGGGTAACTTTGATCACTAGTCGTTTTCATGAAATCAGTGTTTACTAATTTAAGCTTCAACTCTTACTTTATCACCAAATCTTTGTTTGATTGTTGAATTATTGATTCATGTTAAATAAAATTGTTTTTGTCTTTAATTGTATTTTGACGTTCTCAACTGCAGTCTTAAAATACACAAAGTGCACTACAATGCTGTGTTTGCTTCGTTTATTTGTTCTTTATTATTTCTGGGAAAAATAAAGGAATAGCAGTATTCTTGTTTGTCAGGGAGGTGTTTTGTTCGTGCAGGTAAAAGAGGGAGATGGCTGAGAGATAGACAGTTTGGTGGAGGAAGATGAAGAGCACATTGGAAGAACCACCTTAAAACCACCAGTAAAGCATGCATAGATATATTTATCACAGAGCATTTCTTATAGCACACCTCTTACGGCTCATTCAGTTTATATGAATGGATTTATATCTGTATAGCTTGATGAAACCACGAATTTCCTCATGACATTGTTTCTTGTCCAAAATCTTACTGTTTCTGTGTATGATTCTTCCACCAAGAGGACAACACAGGGTTTGAGTAATAGACAGATAACATACAAAGGGAAAGAGAGGAGGTGAGAAAGACAAGTACACTAGTTCACAGGGAAAAGGAGAGAGGTAGAACAAAGGTTACAGCATCATGCCAATAGACAGTTTTGTTGTGAAAGATGGCAGTATAGAAATAAAAAAGAAATCCATTATTCTGTAACAACTACATCCAAGGATATACATTTGGCTTTTTGTTATTATTTATTCATTCGTATATTCCTTATCTTACATTAAAAAATAAAAATAAAAATAAAAAACGGTTAAAGAGGACATGACATCGCTCTTTTGGTTGCAATAGTATAACCTGGCTTTGCATGAATGCCATGTCAGATTTATATGGTTGAACTTTTTGAGGCATTTGTAGAAAGTTGAAAATATGATGGTGGGATTACAGTTATCACAGAAACAAAAAGGTAAATAATTACTTTAAAATTATATAATTACCTACAGTCTGTTATTTTGTGATCATTAAAATCTAACTGAATCTTTAGCCTGTGTGATTTTGAAATAGTTTATCATACTGAGGGAACATTTCATATAAACTTATAATCTTTTATCATCATTTAAAATGGCTTCCATATGTTCCAAATCTGTATAAACAAATGAATGAAATTAAAAATTAAGTACTAACTTCAATAGGAAAAGATACTATGGAAGTCAATTGTTAGGGAATCTTGTTTGGATACAAAACATATTCTTTTGTATATAGCAGCAGAAGTAATTCAAAAACAAGTGGAAGGATATTTCTTTGTGTGTGTAACCTGGCCCTTTAAGATATCTAAGAATGAATCAGTATTCAATATTCAGGTGAATTACCCCTTTAATATTATTCCCAATCATCATAGAAAATGCCAACAACATTATTAGGCTACAGTAAAGCTTTTGAAGCTTTTTTAAATAAAACTCAAACAAGAATTTGGTCTGCAATGAGCTGCTAATGCCACCAAACCCGACATAAAAACTAAAGTTACAAGTTGTCATCGTGAACTTGCTTATTGGTAAGCTTGCTTGAGCATAACATATTACTGTAAGGAGATGGAAATGTCTAACTATCATTTTTGATACCAAAAGTTTTAAGAAAAAGCTTTATTAATTATACACTATATATCATTTTATGCATTAGCAAATAGTACAATCATCATTTGTTAAGCACTAACTTTACATTATAAGACATTAGTACACTGTAAAACCCAACAGTCAACTTTATCAAATGAATTGAGTGTAGTTACCTCAAAAGATAATTCTACTCATTTGAAAAGAGTTGTGAACTCGGCGTTGAAGGTATTGAGTTTATAAAATACCTCATTACTTCAACTTAAATTTAGTAAGTTCACAGTACAGTATTTTTTAAACTCAAATGGTTTGTAGCAATCAGTTTCCTCAAATGGTTTGAGTTGCCTTAACTTATTGTGTTTTACAGTACTCAGTTGCTTTAAGTTCTCTTCATTTATTGTATTTTACTGTGCTCAAATTGCGTATTTACTCAATATACTCAGTGTGTAGTTTACTCTGAATATTTACTCAAATGGATTAAGTTAACAATACTCGTTAGGATTAGCTTTTGAACACAAATGGTTTGTTGCAATCGGTTTCCTTAAATGGTTTAAGTTACCTTAACTTTTGGGGTTTTACAGTGTATAAATACAGCTATAAATTCTTAACATATTCACATTGTATTTATACTAATAAATGTAGACTTAATGTCCTATAATGTAGACTTAAGCCCCAGTCAGATCACATGAATTTGTCATGATTTCGGGATGATTTCCTTGATGTAGGGTGTCGTGGGGATTCGTAAACAATAAAATGGGCGTTGTGACACAAGATTCAATCGTTTATTATCATGTAATATGGCATAGTTCATGACAACCGATACTATGTCTGCGACGCCTCAAAACACCATTGCAGATAGTCAAGCATGTTTAATTTTTTCCTCATTCTTCATAACGAGTTCTGTCACGTGGATGACATGGGGTGACATAATCAGTCATTGGTTATGCAAACTTTAACTACCTTTTATAAAATATTGAGTTGTTTTAAGCAGTTTTATCTGATAGATTGGCACAACCATCTTCACTCTCACAACTAGTTTCTGAGTTCTCTCAGCCTTTTAACAAAATTTTCTCTTCCAAGGTAATCTGGGAACATGTTCAGTGCTGCAAATAAATCGCAAAGGCATTTCCTGCTTATTCAAATTTGTTATTAGGGAAATCAATTTCTCAGAATCTGTGACTATTTCACTTTATTTTTATTTAGGCTAGATTATTATTTTATTTAACAAATCAACACAATTTCACTGCAATTAGTGTTTTGGCGTTTATAGAGGACTTGTTTGGAAGTCAAAAAGTTTCCTCAAATGTTATGAGTTATTCTTGTTTTTAAATTACAAAAGATACATTAAAATTAAGTTAAAAAATATAGCTAACGAAATTCGTTTCAAAAGTCTTTTTTTCCAAGAAAAATATACGTTTGTTTTTGCCCCTCCACTACTCAACTATACGGGTGGATCATTTGCTCTGAGGAAAATACAGTTTTAATAAATGCTTCACTGTGATTGTTTCACAAATCTCTGTCATATATTTGCTAATTTTTTTAAATATGTCATTATTTTAAAGATTATGTCTTGAGCATCTAATTTTTCTTTGCTGCTGCTTATGTGCTATCATTTTATCTGTCTCACTCGCGGCAAGTTCAGGTAAGAGAGTGTTTAACAAGAAACCCATAGTAGGAAAATATACATTTAGATTTCAAAGAAAATATCTTTATATTAAAAAGGAATCGTAAGTTTGATCCAATACATGTCATAAGGAATGTCTTTAAATAATGAAGTTATTAGTTGTATGCAAGCATCAGTGTTTATTGAGATTTAAATAAGATTGAAAAAAAATCTATCAAAATCAAATCAATTGAGATAAGAAATATTGTTATAGCAACACTTGTGGCTGCTTTGAGAAATAAAGCACATCGTAGACGTCACAGGATGACTGACTGTGAAGAAACAAGTAGTCTGGCTCATTTGTTAACCATGACAATTCAAGATTTCATCAAGAAAAAAACATAGCATAATCTGATATAGTCTTTCGTACCAGACAATAAAAATCATGTGATCTGACCTGAGCTTTAGTGCTTAACAAATGATGAATGAACTATTTTCTATTGCTTAAATGATTTATAATCTCCAGTTAGTATAAACATGTTTCAGAAAAACCTGAAGAAAATGGATAACAATATGTGATGTGTTTTAGCAAACCAGAGTGATACAATTACAACCAATGATGCATTTATCTCAGAATAACAAATGTATATCATACAGGTTGCAAAGTTAAATCCCTCCCCTATATAGCCTAATTCTTCAATAAATAAATGGGCACATATTATTTCAACGTGAGCAGCTTTTGGAGGTCAAAAGTGTTAACATAATGTAAGACCACAATGAAGTAGCACTTGTGCTGTAGTTCCATGGTTGGCTACATGTAATTATAATGTCAGTTTTAGTGATGTTATATACAATATAACATGTATGATGCAGTACTCAAAAATTAGTTAGACCTTCCTCAGGAGCCTCGCAGTAAAATAATATGCACCTCAACATATAGAGGAGGGAGTACACACAATTCTGTAGAAAAATAAACATTGTCCCAACATTGCATAAACAATCGATCAATAAATAAATTCATTCAAGTCAACATACTTCATATAGCTATTAATGCTATTGCCTCTCACCACCAAGCTGGTATCACACACAATCTGTGTACAACACCCAAAGCTGTATACTGTTGTAATTAACGGTAGACAGTGTTTTCCTTTATCCCTGTTTTTTTTTAATCCTTGGAGATTCATGCATGACATCACAATGCAGAATGTTGTAGCTTCTCTTTCTGAACCAAACTAATCCTACTTTGGGGTGCATATGCTTCATGTCTGTTTACATACAAACACACAGTCAATGCACAGTTTGTAATGTCATGGTAACTGTAATAATCAGTACCCATGACGAGCAGGAAGACGCCTGTGCAGTTCAAAATTCCAAATGGCCTGAGTTGTTCATGAGGTCACTTTACTCAAAGTCCATTTCCCTTCTCACTCTGCAGAGACATATTTCCTTGATAACGTTTATTTACAGTATATGCATCCAGGTCTTGTTGTATTCTCGCCTTGATATTTAGTGAAAAAAAAAAGTAGGATGAAATACATTTTTTAACAAAATTTCCGACAT
Organism: Danio rerio; assembly: GCF_052040795.2. Lineage (NCBI taxonomy): Eukaryota > Metazoa > Chordata > Actinopteri > Cypriniformes > Danionidae > Danio > Danio rerio. The sequence goes on along the minus strand of NC_141036.1, from coordinate 18,056,730 downwards.
GCTTTATTATAAAAATCATCAAAAACTGGTCCTGCAAATGTAAATAAAACAGAGTACGAGCTGCCATGAGGGTTGTTTTGGCAAAAAAATTGTTCTTCTGTTTTTAATTTAAGGTTATAAGTCATTTCCTATCAGTTTTTCTCATCTCAGTTGTGTGTTTTTTTTTAAAGAGGACAAAAGCTAATAATTTGATCTGAGTTCATTTAATCTAGATATTCCAAAACTGCAAATCTAGATATTTTAAAGTTGAGGTTTAATTTAACCAAAGTGAACAAAATTGTCAAAGTGATTAAATGAAATAGTCAAATTTGTAACTGAAGCTCTGCAAGTACAGTGCGAATTGTGACTTTTTGTCCCATAAAATATTAAATCTAAAAGGCATCTGTACTCCTTTCACCAACCAATGCAAGTGCAACATTTTAATATTATTACTTATTTTTCTGTCCTTTAAGCAGCCGGTCAAATCACTAAACACAGAGTGCTCACAGAGTCAGTCTCAGCTCAGAAAGGTCCAGTGCAAATATCTATACAGTGGGACTCCACAGTACACTGACAAACATCATGCATGCCAAATGACACACAGAAAAGGAAGCACACTATATTACAATCCATTATTAAATGTTTTTTTGTATGTGCATTATTGAAATTGATTTTCATTACTGAGAGCAAAGAATAAATAAATTCAATACAATCAGTACATGTCACTTGTGACCAGCTTGTGACTGCTTGTAAAAATACATAAACATAAATGACAAATAAAATAGAAAAATACTAAAAACATGAAAAATTTTAGTGTTTGTTTGTTTGTTTAAATGAGTTGAAAATTTAAAATTGATTAAAATTAATACTTTTATTCAGCAAGGTTGAATTATATTGATAAAAAATGTTTATTGCAAATAAATTGTGTTCTTTTAAACACTTTAGAAATGTGTCATTGTTGCTTAACAACTTGACTTGCAACTTTTTAAGATTTTTGAAGGATAATTTGACACTGAAGCCTTTAAAACATCTGCTGAATATTTAGCTTTAATTAATACACTTTAAAACAAATCCGGAATTTTACAGTTTATTTCCGGCAGCTAGGGTGCCAGAACATAAAATAACAGGCGTTAAATTATAGAAATCTACCGTAAAATAATGAACATTAAATTATAGAAGTTTTCTCAAGTTTAAATTTTTGGTAAATTTCTGTAATTCAACACGGTTATTTTACCGTAAATTTCTGTAATTTAACAGATGTTATTTTATGTTTTTTTATTATTTTATTAGATTTTTTTTACAGTGTAGAACAAAAAAGTCTGTGCAACTAATTTATTTCAAAAACATTGAAAACTTCATTATGCTCCAAAACTTTGTATGGTACAAGTACACTGCTCAAAAAATAAAGGAAGACTTTCTAATCAAAGGATAGCTTGAAGTCAGACTTTTGGGATATTGATCAGGGGTGCGTTTCCCAAACAACGACATAACTCATGGCTGAACTATTATAGTACGATGCAACGATTGGGAAAAGAAAAAATATAGTGAGAAGTTTTTCCCAAAACCATAGTTGCTCTGTTGCAGATAAATTGTTTAAACAATGTTAGTTATAATGTAAAACGTCTATAATGACACTCTAAATGTGGTAGAGGATCAACTTAATAGAAAAACCCCATAGTTTTGTGCAAGTTACTGTATATTGTTTTATATGCACACGCATTAAAAAACAAAAACAAAAAAGTAGTATTTTTAAAAACATGCACTCGTTTTCATTCCATATTCTATTTTAAAACATCAAACCACTTAGCTAATCTCATATATAAACTGTTAATGGATGTAATTTACAGTAGGCTTTTTACTAAGAAAAAAATCCTATTTAATAATAACAACAGTAATCATTATTATTAATATTATTTTTATTATTATTATGTAGGAAATTGTATATTTATTCTTTTTTTTTTTTTTTGAGCTCGCCGATTTAGTGTGGGCATAGAGCCTTGGCTGTGTCCAAAATGGCATACATGTTTTTAAAGTGCACTGCGAAGTGAACACAATCGTCAATACAAAGATCAGTAAAACTGAACTGTACAAAAAATACTATCATAGCAAATTTTACTTTGTAAAAAAAAACTTTTGTTTTTTTTTGTAAACTAAAAAACTAATCACTATGCTTCTAACTGCAGCTCTAGAGGTGTAGTTGCAAGCGTACATGTTTGCGACTGTTTGCGAATTTCTGTCGGAATGATAGATTTGGCAAATGCCAAATCAACTAACTATGTTTATAACGATGGAACTTGTGACCTTAGTTGCTTAACGATGGTTTTTAGAAATGCACTACTGGTCAGTTAAATAGCAGAAGTAAATGGAAATAGGGTGGAGGCAGAGTGAAGTTTGAAAAACAACAAGACAACTTGGGATGGCTTTTACAGGAGTGGTTTTACACCGACTTGCACTGCTGTTTTTAACTAGTTTTGCGTTGGGCAAAATACCTGTTATCAGTACATGGACGCTACCAAAGCTGCATAGGGAGTCCAACTCATCCTGGGATAAAAAATATCTATGGTGGAACACTTCTACAGGCTATGGCCCCTGACTGCCATTAGGTTTGGGGATGAAATCCTTGAACCCCTTGTCAGATCCTGTGCTCCTGCAGTGGGTCCATGTGCACAACATTCATTCTTTCATTTATTCCTTTTCGGCTTAGTCCCTTTATTCATCAGGGGTCGCCACAGAGGAATGAACCGCCAACTTATCCAGCATACATTTTTACACAGCAGATGCCCTTCTAGCTGCAACCCAACACTGGGAAACACCCATGCACTCCTGCATTCACACACACACTACGGCCAATTTAGGTTACCCAATTCAACTATACTGCATGTCTTGGATTGTGGGGGAAACCGGAGCACCCGCAGGAAAGCCACGCGAACACGGGAGAACATGCAAACTCCACACAGAAATGCCAACTGACCCAGTCGGGGCTTGAACCAGCAGCCTTCTTGCTGTGAGGTGATCGTGTTACCCACTGTGCCACCATGACGCACACGTGCACAACATTGACTGGCTAAACATGGCAACAGCATTCAGGCAGTTGGTGGAGGATGAAGGATCTGATACCATTTAATTGCCCCAACACTCATTTGTCCTAAATCCAATAGAACACCTCTGAAATATTTTTGTTTTGGTCCATCAAATGCCACTAGGTTGCACCTTAGATGGCACAGGAGCCCAGGGGTGTCCTGGTTCACCATACCACCATTGCCTCATTAGGATACCCTGATGTTGTCAGTCATTTATACAATTCATACAAACTACTGAGAAACAGTCAAATTTCAACAAACTACCCTAGCCTGCCCCAGCATTTTGCGGTTTGATCTTATTGTATTTTTTTTTATTTAGCCCTTTGTATGTTTATAATTTATTTTTCAAACAACGAGGCATCTTTTCTTTTGATCTAAATCAGTATAAATATTCAGCCTAATATTTCCCCCCATTGAGATAGGATGTGTTTTCAAAGTGTCCATTTAATTTTTTTGAGCAGTGCATTTGCTAGTCTAAGCCTACGAGGATCTGACGTTGGATATCTTTTTTTTTAATAAAATAAAAAAAGAAGAAGGAGAAGAAAAAAAAAAAACCCTATAGATTCTGTACCGGTTTGTTCCAAATTAATGATATTATGTTTATCAGCATAGAAGCTTTGCGCCTGTTTCTTTTAATAGCATAAAAAACGCAAATGAAAATAGAAAATAAACAAGTGATTTTTGTTGTAAAATAACTATTATGGCATGTTTTATCTGGTATGGTCTGTGTGGAATCTATATTCTAAAAGGGCATGGGCTAAAAAAGTGTGACTTTCTTTTTTACAATTACATATTTACCTTTTTGTTGTTTAAAACTAAATATTTGTATTATTATCATCAATATGGTTTATTAACTATAAGTTAACACCTTTATTTTAAATAACGAGTGCCACCACTCTATGTAAAAGCATGCACATATTTAACCAAATGTTTTTTACTGTATATTCATCTTCCTGAATTACATACCGACATCTCTTATCGCTCCATTCAAACTTGAGTGAGACTTTCCTCATTTCTCTTCTTTCCCAGTCAAAAACCTCCATTCTGTCTTCATTTTTCAGACATCCACATAATAAGGCCTAAAAAATCATGTTCACACAAGTGCATTAACTTTCAGCTCTGATTTTCCATTTTGGGTCACTTGAATTCCATAACAATGGTGTTTGATTCCTGAAAAAAAGAAGTTTTTTATTGTTTTGTTATGCTGATTGAAATGTCTTTTAAAAGCAGCTCAAGTCTCTTGCCGGTCACTCAGTTGGTTGCCTTTGTGTCTGTGGGTGAAGATTCTGATTCTTCCTTTTCTTCAAGCTCTTCTATTACTGATGGTGAGACATCAGACGTCTTTCTCTCAGTGATAAATTCACCAGAGGATTGACCTGGACTGCTTCCTCCTGCTGAGGTCACTTCCTCTTTCTGAGCCACTGGAGATGGAATTAGTGTCACTGCTTCTGGTTCCATACATAGCGTAACCTCTTCCACCTGAAAAAGAGGATGGACATTAGTCTGTATCTGTATATGCATAAAGGTGTCTAGTGTGTAATATGTAACTTATGTGCTACCAGTAACACCAGTGATGTACAAAACCTCTAGAAGGTATAGATACGCTGATAAACACTTTACTACATTGTAAAACCCAAAAAGTTAAGGTAACTCAAACCATTTGAGGAAACCGAATGCAACAAACCGTTTAAGTTTAAAAACTAATCCTAATGAGTACTGTAAAGTTAATCCATTTGAGTAAACAAAGCTATATGAGCACAGTAAAACTCTATAAATAAGAGAACTCAAACCAACTGAGTATTGTAAAACCCAATAAGTTAAGGTAACTCAAACCGTTTCAGCAAAGCAAATGCTACAAATAATTTAAAATAAAAAATCTAATATGAGCACTGTGAACTTACTCCATTTAAGTTAAAGTAATGAGGTATTTACTGTAGTTAACTCATTACCTTCAACACTCAGTTGAAAACTCTTTGCAAATGAGTAGAATTAACTTCCAGTAAATTTTGAGTTAACTACACTCATTTTATTTGATAAAATTGACTGTTGGGTTTTACGTTGTCTAAAATTACTGACATCATATAGTACAGTATCAACCATACACTGTAGCCTACTAGTACATATACACAAACACACCTCAACACCACAGCATCAGTAACATCAGCTTCAATGCTATGTTCACACCAGATTCAGAATGTATGGATAAATCGCAATATTTGTGCGTAAAGTTGAGTTAACTCGCTTCATTCGCACGTCAAATCTGCTTCATTTGCATATCAAATTCACTGAGCAACAGACGTGGATTTGCATGATGGGCAGGGCTTCAGTCTGCCCGGTGGCTCTAGCTTCGTTGCTAAGTGGCTAACATGGATTTTATTGAGAAAATAACAGTGTTTATGTGCTTTATGAAAGCTGATGAACAACGTCGATGCGTTTGGAGCTGTGTCCACTAGATTCTTTCAGAGATGCAGCAGATCTGTGAGTTTATCAACTTCTTCAGAAACTTAACCTGGATGATGGAGGCTTTCAGCAATGCTTTTGACAGAGTTGAGCCCAGTTTGATGAGCTGTTGTCGGTGTGTGCAGGAGGATTTCCCCCTGGGACACCAACAACAGGTGCTTCGTCATAATCACGCCCCCACAGGAGCAAGATTCTGATTGGTTAACGTGGCGCAAATGTCCGCTGAAATTCAGATTTTCCAACTCCAACTTTAGTGCTGACATTTTGACTATTTTTGCTTAGCATCATAAGCGTGTGGTGGTGTTGAAAACTGGGGTGGGGCAAAGTTTAGACCATAAAAATGTACTATTTGTGTTTCTTTGTACAATGTACAATGTGTTTTTTACATCTAAAATGTTGTATTGAATGGCAAGTCAATAGATGTAGATGGTGATATCACATTGTAAAGAAACATCTCTTGACCTGTATTTTGCCGTTGTTGGTTTGGTTGGGAAGTATTTGCATATATCTATAAACTGCATGAATTAAAGTCCAGATTTTGAATCTAATATTTACAGTGTATATTTAACCTGAACATTTTACTTTTAAGACGCTGTTTAAAATATTCATAGTTACTGATTAACAGGTAACAGATGGTTAAAATACATTTTAAAGTATGTATGTTTCATTTGTTTGTAGACACCCCTTAATTTGGTTTTACTGCAATTTCATTCAAATAAATTTAAGAGTGGCTTAGTTGTCAGTTTGAAGCCATTACATTTTTTTCACTCACTTTAATCTCCCCATCCTGTTCGTCGTCCAGTAAAGATGAATGTTCTGTTATCACATCCTCTGTGGGGACTGTTAGATTTCCATCTACAGGCATCCCCATGTAGCCCACCGTGTCTGGCTGGTAGACCTCAGTCTGTGGTGTGCCCCACAGATCCACCAGTGGAGGATGAGTGAGGGGAGGGAGGCTGTGGATAGTGCTGTTCGGAGTAGCTTGTAAAGAATGAGTGGCACTCTGTAGTCTTTGCTCCAAGATCTGCACACAGAGACAAAAACTGCTCAAGTTTCCTTTGCAGCAGCAACCTATTTTTTTCAGCTACCTGTTTTTATCACAACGTTTTTCAATTAAAAACAAATTAATTATGATGTTTAAGCCATGATGCAAAACCTATATGACTGCATTCCGTAACAGTGACAAATTCAGATAAAACTAAGGTCTTGCTTATTTAGGCCTAAAACCACACATGCAGAAAACTAGAATACTGTCTAACCCTTGATGGATTTTCAGTTCAGTTTTCATCTTCGGTCAAAAGGTGTTGCCAAACTTCAACATGCTAAGAATGAAAGCTTAATTATGCTTTCATGATTTCTCAATTAGACTACTGTAATGTGTTACTAGGTGGTTGCCCTTTAGGCCTAAATAAACTTCAGTTGATTCAAAATGCAGCCGCTGAAGTGTTTTTAGGAACTCTGGACAGTTGATTATTCCCAGATTATCAAAATCGACAGTAGGCAGTAGATCCTTCTCATATCTGGCACCTAAACTCTGGAAGAGCCTTTCTAGCACAGTTCGGGAGGCAGACACACTTTGTCAGTTTAAAACTAGACTAAAGACATATATTTTTGCAATAGCATACACATAAAACACAAACGCATAACTTTTGAAACCCCGATTTATAGTTAGGCCACAAATAATTAGGGAAACTGGAGCTGGAAACACTTCTCAAATATACATTATAATTTGAATTCCATCTACGCTTATGTTAGTCTGTTTCCCCTTATTCTGAGGTCTCGATAATCCTGGACCCAGTCTGTACCCTGAGCAGATGCTGGGGTGGTCATGGAGAAGTAGAGAGCGTGAGACTGATTCCTGAAAGACCCCAGATAAGTTTTTTCATTGAAGACGTTTTCTTGAGTTTTTTTTTTTTTTTTTCACTGTTGTCAATTAGTAAAGTTTATTACTTGCCACTGTCGCCACTGGCTTGTTTGGTTTGAGACTGGGCATCGTTGCATCACACATTAAACTGAACTGAAATAAACTAAACTTCAACTGTGAAAACTGATGCTTGAGTGACACCATTTTTGTTGTTACAGTTGCCTCATTGCATGTGTTTGGAGCTCTGTCATATAAATTGGTAATTACCATTTTTATCATAAAATACATGCCCATTCATTACTATTTTTGTTTTTTACAGAGGGTAAACAAACCCTTAACATGGTTAAACAAATAAATCTACTCAAAATGTTTCGTTCCTCAAGCATTCACTTACCCTCTAGCCTGCTGGCATCACTAACCAGCTATTTTGGCTCTTCACCCTGTACAATGTCACTTAATTGTCTATCTTTGAGTGCAGGAGAAGATTGATGGAGGCATTGGAGCTGGAGCAGATCTGTGACCTCGAGATGAAACAAGCACAACTCTGGGAACAACAGGCCTTGTTTGATGTCTCCTGAGCAGCTGCTTACTCATCTGAGGTAAGTGTTTGCTGCAATCTCAACACTCAACACTTTCCACCGCAACCCTGTTTGATTCTCTGTTCAGGCCCAGCGCAGCAGTGGCATGGCACACCCAAGGTGTCGTTCACACCGACGCTGGGCTACCGCAGCCCCTGGATGCAACAATGACAGACACGAGCCATTACCTGAGGCAGGGGCTCTCCACTGGCGCTGATGTTTGAGATCCCCATGGAGAACCACTTCACCCCCTCCACGAGACGGGGTGCAATGTTGCAATCATCTGCAATTTCATCATTCACCATGTTCGTGCTGCTTCTGCTAAAGGTAAACCTGTACTGCACCTACTGCTTTCCTTGTGCTTGTGTTAAGGATGTCTCTGCTAAGGTACCCACTCTCCTGAGCGCTGGCAAGAACACCGGACCTGTCTTCATCCACATGGGGACGAATGACACTGGGCTGCGGCAGACGGAGATCCTGAAGAGGGACTTTAGGACCCTGATCGAGACGGTTTAACCTCCTTCTTACCGCAGAGGAAATAAAAAGGTTTAGTAGATTTTTTTGCTCTGAATGGACGGCTATTAACATGGTTTGAAGAACCGAAGCTGCTTTTTGCCAATAACTAGAATGTTCCCTGGGACTGTCCTAGGCTTTTCCGAGCTGATGGTCTGCACCCCAGCAAAGCTAGAGCTGAACTCCTGTTAAAACATTGCTCCTTCGTTCTGTTTGACTAGTAAATGAAAATTCTCATTTTAGCCACATAGACTCTTGCTTAACCGACTTAAATCAAAGAAGTGCATATCTAACAAACCCCATAGACTTCTTAAAGCTTGGGCTTCTAAACATAAGGTAACTAGTACTTAAAGCACTTATTGTAAATGAAATAATAACAGACAATAATCTTAATGCACCCTGTCTTACTGAGGCCTGGCTTAAACAAAATGACTGTATTAGTTTAAATGAAGCAACTCCTTAAGGATTTTTACATAATCATGAGGCTTGTCAGACAGGTCTTGATGGTGGTGTTGCATCAATCTTTAGTGATATTCTTAATGTTAATCAGACAAACTGACCTAGGTTTCATTTTTTTAATATATTTGCACTTTTGGATATTCAGAAAAAATAACATGTTATCTCTCACTTTAATCATTGTTTTAAGAGTTCACACTTAGCTAATGATTGGTAATAAGCTAGTTTGGTATGCTGTCCCGGGAGAGAGCCCTGAGCTCATGAGATCCTCAAGCCCAGGGGAATTTGAGCTCAGGTAGATCTTGAGGACCCCCCCCCCCCTTCTGCTGCTAAAGGTTTGCTAGAAGGTGTGTTGCTGGTGGAATTTGAATATGGTGCTGATTTGTTTTAGTCAATGTACTTATGTCTTATGTTTTGGACTGTGGGAGGAAACAGGAGGACCCGTGAAAAACCCACGCAAGCTCTATTAAACAACTGGCCTGGCTGGAGTGGGCATGGCTCCTGCAGGAGTCGGCACTTGGGGTGTCACTCCTGTGGGAGTAAGAGAAGCAGAGTAGTGCATGCAAGGAAGGAAAAAGAAAAAGCTGGAAGGAAAAAGTAAAAGGAGAGAGAATGCAGAGTTTGTTCGCTTTGGAGCTAGGAGCAGGGCAAAGTAGTGCTTTTCAGAGAGGAGAAGCAGAGTTGAGTCCGTGCAGGAGGGACAGGGAGGGAGGAGCATGGGTAATGCTCAGCGTTAAGAGGAAGGAGAGAAGAGAAGGTGGCCGGGGCATGCTGATGCTTTAGGCTACCAATGAGTAAGTGGCAGCTTGTGGGTGTCTGTTAGGCAGTTTTGAGGTAGTAATGGCTGGATTAAGACCAGTCCTAGATTTGTGCGAACTGAACCACTGTATACACCAAATGCAGTTCAGGATGCTCAAGCAGAAGCCCATGCTCCAATCCTTTCGTCTTTTGAAATGGTTTGTAGCTGTAGACCTAAAGGATGCAGACTTTTATGTCTCCATTCTTTCACGCCACTGTCCATTCCTTTGGTTTCCATTTAACGTTGAACATGGCAGTACAAAGTCCTCCCCTTCAGGCTCTCCATGTCTCCATGGGTTATTACCAAGCTCATGGAGGGTACCCTAGCTCTCTTTAGCTTATGAGCATACACTCAATTATTTTGATGACTGGCATAAATTAGCCCCATGGTTTCTGCTGGTGGGCTTAGGCAGGGCCCTGGGATATTGAAGATTGATAAAAGCGGTCAGTTTGGCTTACAACCCCACCAAGCTGAATTGAAAAGGTGGTGAGCAAGGTTGTTGGTACCCAGACAGTGGCATTAGATAGGAAATTAAAAAAAACATCAAGAAAAAACTAATTACGTTGCTATGTGATTTAGTCAGACCTGAAGACTAGTGACGCACATTAGATATCTGCGAAATAAGCAGATATAGACCCAAATTAAAAACCTTTTCTTCTTTTCGGTTTCTCTGTGACTCTCCTGCTAGACGGCCTCGGCTAGGGACAAACAACTTCCCCCAGAGACCAAGATAAGGAGACACTCTAAATCCCTACACACAAACACAGCTACACATGGACAATCAAAAACCCCCACATCCCACTTCTTCGTGTGCTTTCACCCACCGGTGTGGGTAGGTGGGTCTGTGACCAGTGCCCCCTGGCTTTATCAGACTATATCAACATCCCCTGTTCCCATGCCCTGTTGCGATGTTATGTCTATGTGTTTATGTGCTTGTGCTAGGGCTTTTTTCCCTCTGATCTCACACTGCCCTACTTCAACAGCAGTCCGAGAGGGGCTTTTTTCCGCCTTGCTCTTCCCTAATGTATCTTATTTTCTTAGGTGCAGCTACTTTCTTAGGGGACCATCCTACAAAAGGTATGATGCTCTGCCCATCTAATGAGTAACCACCATGGGTTTAGACCAGAACAAAGCCAGATTATTGTTCCTCATGTTGCCTGTGAACTCTCACCCAGGCATGAATTGCAATGTCTGGCTCTTTGGCATGTTTGAAATCGTCAAATTATTGTTTCATCTGATGTTGCTGATTAGTGGTAGGTGTTTTAATCCGGATGAATGTTAACAATAATTTTAATCAGATGAAAAGTGGAAAAGAGTGGAAAAACAATTTGCAACATGACTGAGCTGGTGGTGGTGAGTTCAGGCCATTTAGAGTGTAGATCATTTGCTACCACTAAGTACCTCTAATTGTAAGGAACCTCGTTAATCTCTCCACTAATATTCAGCTGCAGGTGCTCCCAGGACAAGTAGACTAGGCTGGTGGTTGAAGGGGTGGGGTGTGTTTTTTCCACTCACAAGGCACAAGGTAGGCTGCACAATCTTTAACTAGAAGTTAAAGATTTCACTGTTGATGCCTGGCAACTAAACCCTATCCTGACCATGCCCAGATGCGGCTTGTGCACCATGCCATGCCAGGGATCATGCTTGCATGTATCATTCCAACAAGAAAGCTTATCCTTTACACAGGCAAAAGCTGCTAACTCCCCTGAAACCTGTACAGACCAACCATAAGCGATGTAAATGAGGAGCTGGGAAAGAACAGGGTCTTGCTCTAAGGCAGTTTTGAGCTCCTGGACCAATGCTAGTCTATGCAGTAGACATTGTAGGAGTTGGATTATGTCTGCTTCAGGGTAGTTAACTTCATCTGTTGTTTCCTGAACTGGGACAGAGTAAGACAACAGGTCAGCCATTACATTTTCATGATCTGGTGTGATCTGGTGCGTGTAGTTTTGCTGACAAAGCCAATCATATGTAATATAAAGGGGTCTATATCTGTAGTTGCCAGTAGTGTTACTAAGGCATAATGAACTGTTCTCAATATAGAAGGGCAGCTGTACAAGAACAAGTACCATCGTTCACATTTTGCTGATAGGCAAAAGCCATTGATTTCTTTACCCCATCTCAGTCACGTGGTGTATGCTTTTATATTACAATAAAATTTTTGATTAGCTAATCTTGTATAATCTCTGAAAAAGCAACAAAACCGCATGGTTTAGCCACCCTCCTTAAGTATGCAACATATTTAGCTATTGACTATGGCGTGCGCTAGCTGCACTGATGCTGCACTGATGTGACTCCCATGGGACTGTAGGCTCACTGGGTTGAAGCAGAAAGGGGTTTGGGTAAGTTAGTGACAGCATGGGAAATTCTTAAGCCATCCTTGTGGCCAATTGTTATATCTGTAAAGACAACTCGTGATGTACGTACTTTGACTTTTTATACTTTTTTGTTGTGATTCACTTTTCTGTCATGATAACCATTTAACCAGTGGGGGATATGTGGATGAGTGGCGGCATATTGGGACAGCATAACAGCATGGAGACTGCCCCATCCGTTCTAAAGCAACACCACACCAATCCAACCATACCCCCCTTGTTACACCTTGTTAATGAGAGAATTGTAATCTGTGTTCGTATAAAAGGTGTGTTTAAAGTGGGTTTGATTGACACACACTGTTGCTAATGACATCCATTATCTGGATCAACACTCATTCAGTTGTGACTTATTACAATACAGTGCAACCTCACTCATTCACTCTCCTTCAGCATATTCCCTGATTTTTTTAGGGGTCGCCAGAGCGGAATGAACTGCCAATTATGCTGTCATATGTTTTTTTTTATGCAGCGGATGGGATACCAGCCTACACAATACTACATCGAATAGCTCAATTGATGTAATAATGAAAATGAACAAAATATAATGTAACAAATTTAATTCACTTTGGTAGCTAATGCTAAAGTACTCCGATTGGACCTTATTGTAATAGAAAAAAATATATTTTATTGTTTTAACTTAATGTTTTCTCATTCATTCATTATCTTTTCAGCTTAGTCCCATTTTTAATTTAGGGTCGCCACAACGAAATGAAACACCATCTTATCCAGCACATGTTTTACGCAGTGGATGCTCGTCCAGGCACATCATTGGAGGAAACCCATGCGAACAAGGGAAGAACTTCACACAAAAACACCAACTGACCCAGATGAGGCTCGAATCAGTGCTACCCACTGTGCAACTGCATCGCCCCTTAATGTTTTCTTTACAATAATATTTTTTTCTAATATACTGTTAGAATACCTCGACATTTTTGACTTTATGTGCCATGAAGATTTTCAAAATAAACGTCTCTGGCACCTAGACTGCAGTTCTGCACAAGAAATTGGCCAGAGGAAAAATAGTCATGCCCTACACACAAAAAAATATATTTTGAAGAAGGCTATATACTGATAACCATTGACAGCCATAGAAGGAATAGCAAATGCTATTGAAGTCAGTGGTTACAGGTTTCTGGCTGACTTCAAAGTATCTTCTTCTGTATTCAACAGAAGAAAGACAGTCAAACAGGGTTGTAACTAATGAAAGATAAGTAAATGATGACAGAATCTTCAGTTCCCCTTCGGGGGGAACTCCAGCACTATAAGTGGATTTGATGTTCTAAATCCACGTATGGGAGGTTCGGTTCAGAAGCTACTCGTCTGAAAGAGTATTGAACGGGCCAATTAAGAATCAATTGGCAGCGCAAGCCTGCGCAGGTGAGCGGCATAAGCAATCAACTGAGTATATAAGCTCACCTGGCGCCAGCAGACGCTATCCTTTTCGCTTCAGAGACTTTTCTGATCGAGCTTCATGAGGGTTCCTCCTGCTGTCTACAGCCACTTCGAGCGAACGAGTGTCTCCCGGTCCAGAGCGAGTCCACGCAGCGGCAGATGGTCGAGCTGGGTTTCTCCCTTGCCTGGCGTCCCTTTGGGTCCGGTCCTCCAGAGCAGTGCGTATTGTTGCAAAGCATCCTAAAGGAGCAACACAGTCGTGCAGCACGTCCTTTTTAGGACGGCGCTCCGACTGTGCGTTTCTGGTTGCGGGGGTTTCCTGGCTCCGGATGATGGGCACGATCACTGCATTACATGTTTGGGGGTCCAGCATGTTAATGTGGTGCTCGGGGGCGGTTCATGTCGTCACTACGTTGCCATGACCGTCGCGCAGTTGAGATCGCGGCAAACTCTCGTGAGAGAGCGAGCCACCCCAGTCGCCTCCTGTTCTGCAGCGGGCGCTCGGGCAGATCTGAGGGTTCCAGTGAGAGATAATCCGCCGCCTAAGGGCTCGCGGACCTCTCGCTCCTCCAAGCGCTCCATCCAAGCTTCGGGAGCTGGGAGTGATCCGTCTAATCAGATGGTAGCTCTCACGCTCGCTGACACCGGAGATTAGATGTCCTCCGCGGCATCGGAGGGTGGGCTTTCATTGTCCGACGATGATCCGGACCCGCTCGCCCCCTTCGGGCAGGTGAGCGCTGTCAAAACGGATACTGCAACGGACGTGTTAGCCGTGCTTTCCCGGGCTGCTTCGGCCGTGGGTTGGAGATGGTTTATCCCCCAGCTCCGTGGCCGGACCGACTAGAGGGGCGTTCCCTTCTTCCCGGCGACGCACAGTAGGCTCACGCGTTCTTAAAGAGCACCTTTTTTCTGCTCGTGCTGCGTGTCCCTCCACCCTTACCACTCTTGGTGGTGGAGCGGCCAGGGGGTATGTGGCGATTCCTCAGGTTGAGTGTGCGATGGCGGTTAATCCGCGCAGCGCCTCTTCTTGGCGGGGTCTGCCTCTTCTCCCATCCAAAGCCTATGAGTTTTCGGCTCCCTTGGAGCTAGAGCTTACAAAGCTACGGACCAGGCTGTATCCGCCTTGCATGCGATAGCCACCGTCCAGCGCTACCAAGCGCAGGCGCTGGCCGAGCTGCACGAGGGTGGGTCCAACCCAGGCTTATGAGCTTCGCACCGCAGCCGACTAAGCTCTTCGGACTACTAAGTCCGCTGCGTGTGCTTTGGGGAGGACGATGTCCACACTAGTGGTCCAGAAGCCCCACCTCTAACAAAACTTGGTTGATATGCGCGAAGTTGACAAAGTCCGCTTTCTTGACTCGCCCATATCCCAAGCTGGTCGGCGACACAGTCTGCGAATTCACCCAGGAATTCGAGCCAGTGAGAGAGCAGTCCGATGGGTGATGTCTAATCGGCGGCCCGTAAGCCCGCTCCGCCCGCCGTGCCATCCATACCTGCTCCTCGCCGAAGGCGCCCGCCTACGAGAGCTGCACCGTACTCGCCTCTGGCGAAGCGAGCGCGTCGAGCACCTCGGAAGCAGGCCACTCCCCCTGCCTAGAACGCAGCTAAGTCTGGCAACGGACCGCGAAGCGTCCCTGGGACAGGTCATCTGGAGAGGAGGGAACTTGCTCTTTCCCCGCTGGAGGGCGGGGCGCCATTTCCAACGGCACTTTTTACTGCCATGAAATGAAAGGGCACTTTTCCACTTCTCCAGAGGTGACAGCCAGAAATCTGCCAGTTTGAGCTCAGCTCTCTAGCTCGTAGGTTCGGTGCACTCCGCCAGTGGCTCACGGGCAATGCAGGCCCTGCCAGCCTGGGACACGCCGCCTCTCAGCTTGCAAGGTCTGCATGCTCCGCCAGCGGCTCAAGGGCGCTGGGGGGACGGTCTCCCTTCTCCCAGCCCCCAAGCCCCCCCTCCGGAGTCAGGGTGCGGAGCCAGAGCGAATCGCTCTCCTCCAGCTCTTCTGTGGGACCCTCGCGCTCCCCGGATCAGCACACCCGCTCCGCGCTGCCCCTCCGCGGGTATGACAACGATTGCTGCGATGACGTCATTAGCGAGGGCTCTGCCTGCCTGGTTAGCGCGGGCCAGCCCCTCGCGGTGGCTCATACGCACGATCAGACTCGGCTATGAACTACAGTTCTCCAAAAGGCCTCCCAGGTTCACGGGCGTGTGTTTCACCAGGGTCAATCCCCTGTCCGCCCCTGTCTTGCAAGAGGAGATTGCTGCCCTCCTGGCGAAGGGTGCAATCGAGCCGGTACCTCCAGCAGAGATGGAGAGCGGGTTTTACAGCCCGTACTTCATCGTACCCAAAAAGAGCGGTGGGTCACGGCCAATCCTAGATCTGCGCGTTTTGAATCGCTGCCTTCACAAGCTGTCGTTCAGAATGCTTACGCAGAGGCGCATCCTCCGATGCGTTCGTCCTCAGGATTGGTTTGCAGCCATAGACCTGAAGGACGCGTATTTTCATGTCTCCATTCTTCCACGCCACCGTCAGTTTCTGCGGTTTGCGTTCGAAGGTCGAGCATGGCAGTACAAGGTCCTCCCCTTCGGGCTCTCTCTGTCTCCGCGGGTCTTCACCAAACTCGCGGAGGGTGCCCTAGCGCCTCTGCGGCTTGCGGGCATCCGCATACTCAATTATCTCGACGACTGGCTGATTTTAGCCCACTCTCGGGAGCAATTGACTGCGCACAGAGACGAGGTGCTCCGGCATCTCCGCCTACTGGGGTTGCAGGTCAACTGGGAAAAGAGCAAACTCGCCCCGGTGCAGAGGATCTCTTTTCTCGGGATGGAGCTGGACTCCATGGTAGCGCGCCTCTCCGGAGAGCGCGCTCGCCTGCTGCTGAACTGTCTGAGGGAGCTCAACAGTAAGCTAGTGGTCCCACTGAAATATTTTCAGTGGCTCCTGGGGCATATGGCTTCCGCTGCGGCTATCACGCCGCTCGGATTGCTCCATATAAGACCACTTCAGCACTGGCTTCAAGATCGAGTTCCGAGACGCGCATGGCATGCGGGCACACACCGAGTCTCTGTTACTGCGCTGTGTCGCCGCACCCTCAGCCCCTGGAACGACCCCTCATTCCTGCAGGCCGGTGTGCCTTTGGGACAGGCGTCCAGTCATGTTGTTGTTTCGACAGATGCTTCCAGCACAGGCTGGGGAGCCGTGTGTCGCGGGCATGCAGCTGCGGGCCTTTGGGTAGGTGCCCAGCTGCATTGGCACATCTATCGCCTAGAGCTGTTGGCAGTGTTCCTTGCTCTCCGCCGTTTTTCTCCGGCGCTGGAGCAGCAACACGTGCTGGTCAGGACGGACAGTACGGCGGCGTATATCAACCGCATGGGGGGTATGCGCTCTCGCCGCATGTCTCAGCTCGCCCGCCGTCTGCTCCTCTGGAGTCACCCGTGGCTGAAGTCGCTGCGCGCCATTCACATCCCAGGTATGCTCAACCGTGCAGCCGATGTGCTCTCATGGCAGCAGATTCACTCTGGAGAATGGAGACTCCACCCCGAGTCTTTCCAGCTGATATGGGTGCGATTCGGGGAGGCCCAGATCGATCTGTTTGCTTCCCCCGAGAACGCTCATTGCCAGTTGTTTTATTCCCTGACCGAGGGCTCTCTCGGCACGGATGCACTGGCCCACAACTGGCCTCGGGGCATACGCAAGTATGCGTTTCCCCCAGTGAGCCTGATCGCGCAGTTAATGTGCAAGGTCAGGGAGGACGAGGAGCAGGTTCTGTTAGTTGCGCCCCTCTGGCCCAACCGGACCTGGATATCAGAGCTCTCCCTCCTCGCGACGGCCCTCCCTTTGCAGATCCCTTTGAGAGAGGACCTACTTTCTCAGGGACAAGGCACCGTCTGGCACCCTCGTCCCGATCTCTGGAACCTCCACATGTGGTCCATAGACGCGAGGAAGACTTAGGTAACCTGCCGCCCGCGGTGGTTGATACCCCTCTACGAGGCCCGCCTACGCCCTGAAGTGGAGTCTATTCACTGAGTGGTGTGTCTTACGCAGAGAAGACCCCCGATCTTGCCAGATCAGTGTTGTGCTCTCTTCCTTCAAGAGAAGCTGGATAGTAGGCTGTCGCCCTCCACTCTCAAGGTTTACGTTGCTGCCATCTCCGCTCACCATGACGCGGTGGCTGGCGGCACCGTGGGAAAGCATTACCTCATCATCCGGTTCCTCAGAGGCGCTAGGCGAATTAATCCAACTCGCCCCCCTCTCACGCCCTCTTGGGATCTCGCCCTCGTTCTCACGAGCCTGCGATTTGATCCCTTCGAGCCACTCGATACAGTATCTTTAAGATTTCTGTCCCTGAAGACAGCTCTGCTGGTCGCGTTGGCCTCCATTAAGAGGGTCAGGGACCTGGAGGCATTTTCGGTCAGTGACTCGTGCCTGGAATTCGGGCCGGGATTTTCTCACGTTATCCTGAGACCCCGCCCGGGTTATGTGCCCAAAGTTCCTGCCACTCCCTTTAGAGATCAGGTAGTAACCCTGCAAGCGCTGCCCCCGGAGGAGGCAGACCCAGCCCTGTCCTTACTTTGTCCAGTCGCGCTCTGCGCATTTATGTGGACCGTACTCAGAACTTTAGATCTTCTGAGCAGCTCTTTGTCTGTTATGGCGGACGGCAGCAGGGAAGTGCCGTGTCTAAACAACGTTTATCCCACTGGATTGTGGAGGCCATTTCATGTGCTTATTTGAGCAGAGGTCAGCCGCGCCCCCAGGGAGTGCATGCGCACTCCACTCAGAGCGTTGCATCCTCTTGGGCGTGTGCGCGTGGCGCTTCTTTAACAGACATTTGTAGAGCTGCGGGCTGGGCGACACCCAACACATTTGCAAGATTTTATAATCTGCGAGTGGAGCCGGTTTCCTCAAGGGTGTTAGGTACCTTTGGTGATTGAGGAAACAACTCGGTAGGTGTTGTACACGCTTGCGGTGCCTTTTTTCCCTAACACGGAGAGATATGCACCCTCCTGTCTGTCAGTAAGTTCCCCATTCGGTGAGCCCTGCAGATTCCTCAGAGGCCCCCAGCACTGACTCAGCGGAGGAGTCACTTGCTGGCCCATTACGTTGTAGGTCTGCCCGCTGGTCAGCCCGCGTTTTGGGTATAGGTGCCTGCTATGGCCGATCCCCGCTGGTGATCCCCATATGCTTTTCCGCCACGGTTAAGTTTCCCCCCTGGGCGGACCCGTGCTTTCCCTATCTGCTAACCACCTTTTATGCGCACTCCCCCTTTTCAGGGTTAGTCCATATGTAATTCCATTTGTTCCCCCTATTGGGTGCGGATGGTCTCCGCAGCGTCCTCCCTACTGGGATGGCACGCTTCCCAACGTACTGTCGTGTATTCCTAGAATTATCTAGACGCTAGCGACTCCCAAAAAAGATACCTATTCCGTAAAACTTCTTTTGAAGTGGGATAAGTTAGGGCCAAGGGCACGTTGGAGGACCACGCCTCTCATGATCTGGGCGCGTCACGCTTGCCTGACCGCTCTCTCATGGTGGGTGTTGGTAAGGTGCAGTCATTGTGGCGCTTTCAATGGGCTCCCATACGTGGATTTAGAACATCAAATCCACTTATAGTGCTGGAGTTCCCCTCGAAGGGGAACGTTCGAGGTTACTAAAGTAACCCTTCGTTCCCCGAGGAGGGGAACGGAAGCACTATACTCCGTCGCCATAATGACTGTCCCTTAGCTGTTAAAAGTCTCTTCAGCTTAAAAAGGATAGCGTCTGCTGGCGCCAGGTGAGCTTATATACTCAGTTGATTGCTTATGCCGCTCACCTGCGCAGGCTTGCGCTGCCAATTTATTCTTAATTGGCCCGTTCAATACTCTTTCAGACGAGTAGCTTCTGAACCGAACCTCCCATACGTGGATTTAGAACATCAAATCCACTTATAGTGCTTCCGTTCCACTCCTCGGGGAACGAAGGGTTACTTTAGTAACCTCGAACGTTTTGTGTGAACTCTTTGTGTGATCCCTTTAAGGCAGGTGATGAAATATTTGGAGGCATGCCTCCTTTTATAATTGAAATGTTTTATAAAGTTCAAATGAATTTGTACAAATTAGTACAATTTGTACAAATTATTTTTTTGACAATATGTAAAAAAATAAATAAAAAAATAATAAAATGTAAATGCTTTCATGAAATTAGGCTTGCACAGCTTATGCACATGTCTACTGTGATTTATAGTTTTATATCTCACTTAAAATACATTAGGTGTTGTTTGAAAGACTCACGGGAGGTGTAGTTTTATCACTCACCTGTTGCTGTTGTTGATACTGTAGAAGCTGTTGCTGCTGGTATTGGTGGATATGCTGTAGGTGCTGGATCTGCTGTAACTGGTTCTGATACTGATGCTGTTGTTGTTGTTGGGACAGAAAGTGAGTTGCTGTGTTTGGATCATAGCCACCTTCATTCCCGACTGCCATGACATATGAACCAGTGGCAGGAGATGCCACACCTGACTGTTCATTACTAATTGGCTCCCACGCATCAGAGGAAGAAAGGCAGTAAAGACCCTGGGAGACATAATTGTGGGGCCACACTTCTGCAGAGGAATGGTGCATCTGGTCTGTAAGAGATACACAAAAATAAAAATTTTACAGCTTTATGAGTAGTGGGATATTTTATTTCAGATCTGAAATTATTTTTTTTTTCCACACAGCCTGTGCTATAGATTATTGCATGGCTACAAACTCTTAAATAAATATGAAATATTGATCTGACATGGAATTCAAGTGTTTTAGTGATTATTACAGAAGTATTTTTTTCACATATTACATCATGTGAAATCACATATTAATCAAAGTCTTTGATGATTAATATGCAAATGGATTAGTCAAAAAGATCTTCAAAGTAAAATGCACTTTAATAAAAAAAAAAGATGTTAAAACACAACTAACATGAAAGTAAAATTTATTTTCAGATTTCAACATTTAGTTGCTTTTAGATTTGTTGATGCTAATATATTGATCAGATAGCAAATCCTAGGAATTTAAAATTCCTATTCTGTTATAGACATTTATTCATTCATTTTCCTTCGGCTTATTTCCTTATTTATCAGGGTTCACCACAGTGGAATAAAATGCTGATTATTCTGGCACATGTTTTACACATGTTTTGCCCTTCCAGCTGCAGTACTGGAAAACACTCATACAGTACACTCTCACATTCACATGCACGCACACACTATGACTAATTTAGTTTCAGTTAACCCATACTGCATGTCTTTGGACTGTGGTTGAAACTGGCACATGGAAAACATGCAATCTCCACACAGAAATGCCAACTGGCCCTGCTAGGACTCAAACCAGTGACCTTACTGTGAGGCAACAGTGCTAACCAGGGGCGGACTGGCCATAAGGGCCAGCAGGACCTTTCTCAGTGACCTGACGATCAATATGGCCTGCCACCATGAATCTGGCCTGGCACCACCCCCCATCATCCCACCAATCACTCTGTGCCCCCCGTCGTTCTTCTCCACTGAGTTCCTTTCTTGGCTTTTTTTCTCTATAAACCTTTATAGCAGCCTCCTAACTGGAATAGGATCTGGTAAATTATTGATTTGTGTTCTACAGTATAGGAAGTATTGTCTTACAAGATAATAAGCAAAAATAAATGTATAAACATTTGTCTTCCATTTTTATCACTATGATATAATACAATAGTAATGTCACTACATTCACCTCTTTCACACAGATGTCAGTTCACCTGCTCACAGTCCCCTAAATACTAAATAACAACACCTGTGCATTCTCTTATCAGTTTCTTTAATAACACTCCTCCAATTATTTCCTGGTCGTTTTGGCTGTTTCTCAATTCCAAAAACACAGAGAACAGACTTGCATCCTTGTGAAGACTAGGAAGAATGAACTCGGGAGACCGCGAGGACAGAGAACACGTCCTGTGATAAATGAAATGCTTTCTTCCCTGGTTCTTCCTGATGGTCAAATGACCCTAGCTTTAACCAAAAATGATTTAAGCATTACATTATTCATTCAATCATTTATTGTTTTTACCCTTTTCACAATACTCTGCGTAAAGGCTTTACAAATATATGTTGCACAATATAAATAAAACAGATTTTAATACAGATTTTAGCAAATAAGAACCCTTAATGTGTTCACGCCTCTATTAAGATTTTAATGTTTATATTCACCAATTCATTTAGGGAAACTCCTGAGATAAATAAGTTATATCTCTGAACTTTAATAATAAACCTATTTAAAATGCTGCGCTTCCCACCTGCAGTCGCAATCTGCATCCATGCATCCTCAACATCAAGAATATCTCTGTTCTTGCGGTCTTGAAGATTCGAACTGAACTTTGGCAACTGATGATGACGTTACACAAAAACAAAAGGACACAAGATCACTGAAGAACGCATATTGAAAAACAGCCTAGGTCTTCTGGTCTCATTGTCTTTTGCGTTCCATAGACCCTTACACCAACCAAAAAAAAAAAAAATATTCAAATAATACAAGTATATTGTATTTTTACATGCTCTGAACTGTTGTTTATTCACTGTTCAATAAACTTACTTGGTTTTGCATTAATTCAGTCATGTGTGTGTGTGTGTGTGTTTGTGTGTGTGTGTGTGTGTGTGTGTGTGTGTGTGTGTGTGTGTGTGTGTGTGTGTGTGTGTGTGTGTGTGTGTGACAAAAGATTGGATCATGACTGCTCATAATGGATCCCTCTCCATCTGCACCCCCGAACCTTTTCACAAAACTGGTCACTGCCCTGAAAGCTTTACTTATCACCATACAGCTACTGTAAATGTATGCTTCTGATAAAGTGGGCTTCCTCACTTCTCACCAAAAGATCATTGCTGAGGGCAAAGTCAATATGGAATGCTAATAGTGCCGTAATCAACTACTATGTTCAATAACCACTTCTCTGAAGTTTTCAGTAAAGCCTCTGGAGTACTCTCAATCTTTTAACCACTCTTTCATCTCTGCCAGAGATACTCCAGTATCTAAGGTCCCGTTCACACAAATACATTTTAGTTTTAAAACTGTTTTAGAATGAACATGATCCATGTCCATGCTGGCATTTCATCTAGCGTTTCTGAAAAGATCTCCGTCCACACTATGTTGCTGAAAATGGACATCACGTGACTGCACACACACACTCTGGCATGAGCAGCAACATATGCAGAGGTCTGGGTTCCAGGCAGTCAACTCATGTCAAAGCAGCTTACATCAGACAGTTCAACAATGATATACTGCTGGATTTTATTTCAATATAGTTGTTAAACATCATGTTTAAGTCATCTGGTCTCTAAAGACTCAACTGGTCTTTTGAATCTATTAGCAACTTGTTCTCAGGTAACACATTTTGGCTGAGCGCAAAGGTAAGTTAATATATTAATTTGTCTAACCACTCATACTAATTCTGCACATTTGACTGATTGCTTGCCTCTATTTTCTATACTGTATAAAGGTATTGTATGTTATACTTTTTAAATGTCCATTATTGATTATTAAAACTTATATGCCTGATATTCAGCAAAAAAGACAGGGTATGTTTCAATGAAAATGAAAGGAGGCAGTTATAGGTTTTGTTTTGTTATAAATATGCATACAGTGAAGATGATGGTCATATAGGAAATATGTAGCTACTTGATGCCTTTACATTTTTGATGTCTGTTAAGTTGTTAATATCAAAATGAAAATAGGCAGTTCCTTATGTTTATCATGTTTTCATTTTATTGTTAAGTTGCAACATTGTAGTCAGGGTGATTTTAATAAGGTTATAAAGAACACTGTTCCTTTTCAAGATTTTCCCGACATTGTGTCCTCGGGAGTTTGTTTTTCATATCAAACTTGCAAAGTCTGAACTTACAAGGAAAAAATGCAAGACTGAATTTTGTGCACTTAATTTTGAGTAAAAGCTCCAAATAGAGAAGAGAATGCTGCAGCAACGCCTCTGTATTTCACAGAGCAGCAGCGTTTTAAAATGAAAATGGGAGGACGGAAGGCTTAACCATAGCTAATTGGGGCCTGAGACTTTACCCTACTATTCCATACCCTGGCAGTGGCTATCAGGTGGAACTAATCTGCTCTCATTAGCACTTACTGACATGGTTTGAATTCACACATCTGCTGTGCTACAGCGATGTACGATGACACCATCTGACAAGAAAATTTCAGAAAAAAGAAGATATCCTCATATCCCAATGATTAGCCACTTGCCATAACCCTGAAACAGCTTGCCAGCTCACCTTTAACACTGCCTGTCCTCCAGTACCAAAACCCTTGCAAGTTGACACTACTCATGTGAGGAGCATGTACAACCCTTGGGGTCAGGATTATTCATTTACTACACCACTCAGGACATTTCCTCAAAAACGGTCTTGTCAATTCCCTGTGAGCACCATTCAACTTAGATCTGAAATAATAATCTTCACCAAAATCCCAGAAGTACAACTCACCCCAGAACATACTGTATCCGTTTCTTCATTTATTGATTCAGGATCCTCTGGATACTTCAAGAATGCTTATACAGATTACAACTCACACGCCAAACTCATACACAAGAAATCCAGGTTGAAACTATCCAGGGAAAATCACTTGGGCAGGTTAAATACTGTTTTCATTTCTACACATGAAAAATGTATTGCATGTTGAAGCATAACATTTCTGGTTCAGAAGCATCAGTTTTCTGATACTGGGCGCATCTACAGTTGAAGTCATCCTTGAAAACCCCTGGCTGGCACAACAATGAATACTTTCAAAAAACTGTCACTCTTGTATTTCTCCCTCTGGAGTTCTGGGTGCTCCAGTTTCCCCATACAGTCCAAAGACATGCGGTATAGGTGAATTGAATAACCTAAATTGTCTGTAGTGTATGTGTGTGAATGAGTGTTTATGGGTGTTTCCCAGTGCTGGGTTGCAGCTTGAATGGTATCTGCTGTGTGGAACATGTGCTGAACAAGTTGGCTGTTCATTCCGCTGTGGTGACCCCTGATAAATAAAGGGAAATAAGCTAAAGGAAAATGAATAAATTAATAAATGAACTTTCAAAAATCAGGCCAATGAAGTACAGAGTGACTCAAGGATAAGTTTTAGGTGCTTTGCTCATCACAATATGTGTGGTGCCTCTGGGAATATTTTTAGAAGGCACAAGACTAGCTTTTATGGCTATGCAGTAAATAATCACTTATCACATGTTTCAACACAACCCAATGTGAATCTGAACTGTCTAAGCCAGTGGTTCTCAAACTGTGGTACGTGTACCACTAATGGTAAGCAGGCTTCCTTCTAGTGGTACGAGAAGGAATCGCTGAATAATTACAGTAAAAAAAAGAACACACTTTTAACCCTTAGAGACGTACAATAATACCGTTGTGATCAGTAAATTGATTTGAACAGGCTAAGCTTTTTAATTTATTTTAAATTTCCTAATGTTTGTTATGTAATCTATCATTTGAAGCTAATCTCCTCCATATTTGTAATGGTTGTTGGGGGCGTATCCCGTATTTTTATTTCCCAATGTTGACAGGTATAGTTTCATTACTTGCTTTTCTGACACAAATAGCCTACTCTAATGCACAGTAAGCAGATCTAATTTCTAATTTAGATATGTAAATCTAATTCATATGCCTAAAATACAAGTTAATGTTTAGATTTCAAAGATATACAAATATATCATATTTTTAAAAATTATCAAAAGGAGTTTATATTTGAATATGATGACGTAAAGCCTAAATTTATGAGGTCCAAGGAACATTTCCAGGTTTTGATAAATAGGCTACTTTATGTTAATGTTTAACATTTAAATACAGCAGTTTTCTTTTTACTCTTTAAGGACAGTGTCATTTATAATTACCTTTCAAAAGCACATTTTAATTTAAACATTTTTATTTTATTTTACCTGTAAGCACAGTACAGTGTAAATGTTTAAACTATTTATAATGTTTAAAGTGGCTGACAGTATTAAATGTTCATAATAACATGACGTGCAATTAGAGGGATGCAATGTTCGTATTAGTTATACTACCAAAGATCTGGGTGTTATATCGAGCAGCAACTTAACTTTTAAAAACATGTCTTCAATGTCACAAAAAAAGTATTCTTTCAAATGAGAAATATCATTAAGCTAAGAAACATGCTTTCTACTGCAGATGCAGAAAAGCTAGTGCATGTTTTTATGACCTCTAGACTGGATTACTGTAATGCTCTGTTTGCTGGTTCTAATACATCTGCTATAAGTAAAATATTATTAGTGTAAAATACAGCTTGCAGAGCTTTTTCATTTATTCTTTCATTCATTTTCTTTTCGGCTTAGTCCCTTTATTTATCCAGGGTTGACACAGTGGAATGAACTGCCAACTTATTCAGCACGTTTTTTTACCCAGCGGATGCCTCTCCGGCCGCAACCCATCTTTGGGAAACAACCATACACACTCATTCACATTCATACACTACGGACAATTTGGACTGTGGGGGAAACCATAGCACCCGGAGGAAACCCACACGAACGCAGGGAGAACATGCAAACTCCACACAGAAACGGCAACTGACCCAGCCGAGGTTTGAACCAGTGACCTTCTTGCTGTGAGGGGACAGCATTACCTACTGCGTTACTGCGTCGCCATCACAATCTTATCATCCCAATTTTATCTACCTTACTTTGCTTAACCCAGCTAGAAGGGCATCTGCTGCGTAAAACTTGCATGATAAATTAGCGGTTTATTCCGCTGTGGCAACCCCTGATGAATAAAGGGACTAAGCCACTGGAAAATGAATGAATGAAATCAGAAAAAGTTGGGACAGTATGGAAAACACAAATTAAAAAAAGAATGTTGTGATTTCCAAATTTACTTTGAATTGTGTTTCTTTGCAGACAATTTGAACAGAAAACATTTTTAGGTTTTGTTTGATCAACTTAATTTAATTTGTAAATATACATGCTTTCCTGTCATTCAGACCTGCAACACATTCCAAAGAAAGTTGGGACAGTAGCAATTTAGGGCTAGTAATCAGTTAATTTAAATTGGTTAAATAATGATGCAATTTGTAACAGGTGATGTTAACAGGTGATTGTAATTATGATTAGATTCAAAAGCAGCATCCAATAAAGTTCTAGTGCTTTAAGAGCAGATATTGATCAAAGATCACCAGTTTGTCAACAAATACGTAATAAAATTTGTGAAATGTTTAAACACAATGTTCTATAGGACGACATCTCAATATTTTACCTTCAACAGTGCATAACATAATTAAAAAATTCAAGAAACCTGATTGAATTCATTGCATAAGGGACAAGAGCGCAAGCTTAAGATAACCAACCTTGATCTCCGATCCCTCAGATGGCATTGCATCAAGAATCATCATTCATCTATAAGCAATTTCAACACATGGGCGTAGGATGATTTTGGCAAACCTTTGTCAAGTACCACAATATGAAGTTACATAGTTATATGTAGTTACAATATGCAGTTACATAGTTACTGTACCTAAAACTGTACTGTGCCAAAAGGAAGTTCTATATCAACAGTGTCCAGAAGCACCGTCAACTTCTCTAGGCTTGGAGGCATTTGAGATAAAACATCAGGAGAAATGGACAATGTGCTCTGGACCAAAAAAGAAAAGGGTCACCCAAACTGTTGCCAGCAACAAGTCCAAAAGCTAGCATCTGTTATGGTTTGGAGTTGTGTCTGTGCCCTTGGCAAAGGTAACTTGCAATTCTCTGATGGTACTGTTAATGCTGAAAGTAGTAAGAAATTATGAAGCACAATATGGTGCCTTCTTTCCCAGGGATGCACTTGCATATTTCTATAAGACAATGAAAAACCCCATTCTGCACACATTATATAGTTTTGCAGAGGAAGAGGATACAGGTACTTTACTGGCCTGCATCCTGTCCAGACCTGTCTATAGAGAACAAATGGCTCGTTTTGAAGTGCAAAATGTGACAAGGAAGACCCCGTATTGTTGCACACCATAAGACATTTGCAGGAAGAATGGGAAAAAAAATAATCATAATAAAAATTCATCACTTTGTGTTTTCAATCCCTAAACATCTTTTAAGTGTTGTGAAAAGGTATGGCAACATTACAAAGTGGTAAACGCAATACTGTTCCAACTTTTTTTAAATGTGTTGCAATAACCAAAGTATGAATATATGTTTAATTAAAACAAAACAAAATAAAAATAGAAATCACGAGGAACACATTAATAATAATGTTTTTTTGTATTGTCTGCAATGAAAAGTGAAAGTAAATATAGAAAGTAAATATAGAAATCTCTACTTTTTTTTCTCTACGTTTTATTTGCATTTTTCACATTATGGGCTCTATTTTGACGGTCCATGCGCTAAACGTAAAGCGCAGGGCGCAAACGCTTTCAGGGTGTGTCAGAATCCATATTAGCTAATTTAAGGACGGCAAAATCCGCTTTGCACCGTGGCTCATGGTCTAAAAGGGTTAAGTTTATTTTCTTAATGAGTTATAGGTGTGTTTTGAGAATAAACCAATCAGAGTCTCATCTCCCATTCGCTTTAAGAGTCAGCTGTGTCGCGGCATAATCGCATTTGCTATTTACATGACGTAAAGTAAGTGTAAGTGGAAAAACTGAGCATTTCACAAGCAAACAGTTAACAGTTAACAGTTTTTTAACAGAAAACAGTTAGACAGAGCATCTACTGCTCAAGAATGAGAGATAATCGATCTACTTTTACTTTCGCTCTTCTGGATAGGGAAACCTTTACTCACAGACATAAATTAGCCTATAAATCATTAATTTTGTTTGTTAAATATTTGTTTTAAAACTATTTCTAAATTCAGTTGTAATGTCTAAACGAATAAATGAGCAATAATAACGAAGTGTGTTCAAAAACCTGAGTTATATCCTAAAACACATGCTGTGCCCCATATGGTCTAAAACCTGCAGGTGGGCAAATCTAAGCTTGTTTTTAATAAAACAAATATAAATATGGATTTAATAAATAATACTGTTAATAATAATAACATTATACAAAAGCAAATTGTTATGAATGAACTGAAAAAGCCTCCAGAGAAGAAGAAGACATAAAAGCAGGGGTTTTTCATATTTATGTAGGCTAGAAAATAATATGTTTTGTAATATTTTAATCCTTTATATTTATATCTTATACATATTCTTATTATATCCTATATATATCCTTAATATTTAAATTTTTTCATATAAAGATATTTGCGTATTGCTCTACATCTTGTGTGTAGGATATTAAGCAGTGTGTAAGCGAGGCGCAACTCTGCGCTGGAGTTTAGACCGGGTTTGTTTTGGTCTAATGAAAATCTATTATAGTTTCTCAAAATAGCAATGCGCCAGCAGTGCGCCTCAGAACGCCTTCCTTTTCAGACCAGAACGCCTATGGGTGCACATATGAGCGCAAATGCATTTGCTATTTAAACAACATGGTGCAAAACAGCAAAACAACACTTGCATCAAGCTGAAACAAGCAAATAACATTTGCGCCCTGCCTTGCGCCGGGTGTATGATAGGGCCCTGTGTCTTTAATTGCCTCACAGAAATGGATCCCTTTAGCAATTAAAGATCTTTTTGGCGATATGCTTTATTACATTTTTATTTTTAACTATATATTTTTATTACAATAATTTTTCAACTATTTCTTTACTTAAGTATGATTTGAATAAAAAAAATTAAATCGCTGTTTGCATATAAACTTTTAAGGTAAATTCCGACATTGATCAAAATGTGTCACTTATAATTGTTATTATTATTTTATTCATATAAAGACTTTTATTGACTTATATTGACTTGTGGCACATGTTGTATCCATAAATATAAGCATTTTGGGAAGGCTGTGAAAATTGTTTAAGTTTTATCATAGCTCTGCCTTAGCATATGACATAATTATTGCATTATCTGTCTGTAACATGTTGTCATTTTGCATGCAGATAGCTTTCATTGTACTGAGCTCTCGTTCAAAGTTTTTGAGGCTGTACTGAACAGTTCAGTGGATTAGTTCCCATTCTCCCGCGAGTCACAGGCCCCTGACCTTTAGATATTCATTTATTCCAAACCCAGTGTGCAGTGCATTTTAAATCTGTGCAGTTGAACAATACCACCCTCTCTCTCTAGGGGGAAAAATTTTTCATATAGAAATCTGATGAAGCTAAATAACAAGAAACTAAATACATTTTTTTTTTCAGTTCTTAAGGAATTAGCTAAGGATTTAAACCAAAACATCTACAAACACTCTTTGAGCTGAGATTAAAAGATGAGCTAAGTGGTTGGAAAAAGGCTTTGATTATTCATTATGACAGAGTACTGTGCTCACATTGTGACATGGGAGTACTAGTTCTAAGTTGGTTTTATTCCTGTAAGTTTACACTGTAAAGTGCAGTAAAAAGAAGATGTATAATGATTAGTCAGTACCTCGGCTGGTGATGCTTTCCTGGTTGGCCTCACTTAGGTGGGCTACACTCCCCTGATTGGATCCAATGCTTGTGCTTTCCCCATCCATTGAACTCCAGGCCAGCAGTGTCGCCTCAGAAATTGCAAACTGTTGAAGCACACCTGACAGGATGAAAAAAATTAAGGTTTTTTAGATTATAATTGTTGCTCAATAGCATTTGAAAAAAAAAATTGTGTAGCATTTTAAGATTTATAAGAAATGTAAGTATAAGGTACAGGTCTTGAATTGTGGTCTCAAGACACGTGCTTTAAACATATGTTAGTTGTAGGTGGTAAGGTACTGCATTAACTGATCACATTTTGTTATCAGATGAAATGCAGGTTAATACCAGGTGGAAACATGGCCCAAAATAGTGAAGGACTGAGCCAGTTATGAATTCATGATGTGTATTAAAACATGTTTGCATTTTGTAGATGCTAGTGATGCTACTGCTATTCAACTACTGAATGCAGCAGTACTGTATATTGGCCTCATTATAGCAGATGTTTGTGACGTATTAGTTTAACCCTAAACCCATAAAATTACTTGTATCATAAACTTTCATTTTACTGACACAGATAAAAAATATACACTAAAGTTTATAATTTTCTTGTGAGGATTCTTTTCAAAAAGCAATCCATTCTGACTGAATTTAATGACAGATAATTACATAATTAGGTGATTAATTAAGGGTTATTTGGACATTAATAATGGACTCTTGTTAACAAGCAGACTCCCTGAAGAAATACAAAACTGACTTCAGTCACAGCCTTAGGGCTCTATTTTGATGGTCCATGCGCAAAACGCAGGGCGCAAATGCTTTCAGGGCATGTCAGGACGCGTTTTTGCTAATTTAAGGACGGGAAATCTTCCTTGCGCTTCGGCGCATGGTCTAAAAGGGTTGAGTTTATTTTCTTAATGAGTTATAGGTGTGATTTAAGAATAAACCAATTACAGTCTCATCTCCCCTTCCCTTTAAGAGTCAGCTGTGTCGCGCCAAGAGCTCTTTCGCTATTTACAGGTGTCAAAGTAAGTCTAAGGGCTCTATTTTGACGATCCATGTGCAGAGCGCAAAACGCAGGGCGCAAACGCTTTCAGGGCGTGTCAGGATGCGTTTTTGCTAATTTAAGGACGGGAAATCTGCCTTGCGCCGCGGCGCATGTTCTAAAAGGGTTGAGTTTATTTTCTTAATGAGTTATAGGTGTGTTTTGAGAATAAACCAATTAGAATCTCATCTCCCATTACCTTTAAGAGTCAGCTGCGCCGCGCCAAGAGAGCATTCGCTATTTACAGGACGCAAAGTAAGTCTAAGTGGAAAAAATTTGCATTTCACAAGCAAACAGTTAACAGGTTTTTAACAGAAAACTGTTAAACAGAGTATCTACTGCGTGAGAAGGAGAGATAATGGATCACTTTCACTTTCGCTCTTGGATAGGGAAACCTTTACGCACAGACATCAATTACTCTATAAATGAATACTTTTGTTTGTTAAGCGCAAATATTTGTTTAAAAACTATTTCTAAATTCAGTTGTAATTTCCAGCAAACGAATAAATGAATAATAATAGCAAAATGTGCTTAAAAACCTGAGTTATATCCTAAAACACATGCTGAGCAGTGGTTTTTCATATTTATGTAGGCTAGAAAATAATATGTTTTGTAATATTTTAATCCTTTATATTTATATTTTATATCTATTCTTATTATATCCTATATATATCCTTAATATTTACATTTTTTCGTATGTAAAGATATTTGCCTATTGCTGTCTTGTGCGTATTAAGCAGTGCATGAGCGAGGCGCAACTCTGCACTGGAGTTTAGACCGGGTTAGTTTTGATTTAATGAAAAATCTATTATAGTTTCTCAAAATAGCAACGCGCCAGCAGTCCACCTCAGAACGCCTTCCTTTTTAGACCAGAACGCCTATGGGCGCACAAATGAGCGCTAATGCATTTGCTATTTAAACAGCGTAGCGCAACGCCTCAAAACGACTCTTGCGCCAAGCTTAAACTACCAAAGACTATTGCGCCACGTCTTGCGCCACACTGCGCCGCGTGTATGATAGGGCCCTTAGGCCTTGTCTATATGGGCATTGGAGTTTAAGGGCCTTCTCACACTATGCTATCCAAACCGTGTCCAGGCCCATTTCCTGGATCGTTTGAGAAGTGAGTGCACTGAATCGGGCTCAGGCACGGTACACTTGGCTGGACCTGGCCTGGTTGGAAGAGCTGGGCCTGAGCGCAGTTCACTTGGGCTTTGGCGCGGTACGCTTGTAGTGTGAGTGCAAAACGCGCCAAAGCCCGAAGCTGAAAGCAAGACGTGACTTTAAGGGACTGTTTCATATGGATCTATTAATCATTCTTACTGTTCAGTGAACGCAAACTGCCGTAGTTTATTAAAGACGCAAACCCCTCACTGCACGACAGCTGCGCACCTTCAGCAAACCTCCTCATTCCTGCAGCAAGAGGGCTTTATGATTGTTTCTGAGCGCCAAAAGTGGTGGATCTGTTCGGCAAAATATCTGACTGTGTGTCACCACATCCCTAATGACTGTTTGGCGAAATATTTGACTGCATGTCACTGCATATCGAACGACTGAAACAATATAGCTAGAGAAATCTCCACTGTGCTGCTGAGTAAGAGCGCTTCTCACTGAACAGCGCAGGATCGATGCCGTAAGTGTGCCCAGGCCCAATTGTGGTGTGAGTGCGGGCCGTCGGGGGGGACGGGAGGGGGGACAAGCATGCTTTGGCCCGGTTCGAGGCAACTGTACCTAGTGTTAGTGAGTCCTTAGCCATTTTGGTCACTGAAACCGAAACTTTTAGAAAACTTCTGTCAGGATGAAGAAGTAGTGAGGTGTATTGTATATA
This sequence comes from Danio rerio, assembly GCF_052040795.2. Classification (NCBI taxonomy): domain Eukaryota; kingdom Metazoa; phylum Chordata; class Actinopteri; order Cypriniformes; family Danionidae; genus Danio; species Danio rerio. The sequence continues at coordinate 18,023,927 of NC_141036.1, read as the reverse complement.
CAAAATTTACGTTGTTTACAAGACCTGCATCTGTGCAATGTTATATTTAATTCTTTATCAGTATCAGCTGCCAGTATCAGCACTAGTCCATCCTTTTCCCCTATGCCTTTGCTGGCAGCAAATGCCAAGCAGAGGACTAAACTCATTATAGTTTGACAAATAGTGTGCCAGTTGTACAACATAACATACTTTTGATACTTTTTAGGTATGTAACGTATAATTTGATGCTGTTGCCCGACTGACGTCGGAATCAGCATATCAGCAAGTATCAATGCCTTTTTAAAACCTGATGATTTGTTGTTTGGGATGTATTGCATCCATCTTTACTGTCTGTCAGTTCAGTGTTTTTGAGTTCAGGTAAGTGCTCTATACTCTTGTAGGCAGTGATTTTTAACCTCTTTTTGAATGGACCAAGTTTAAAACATGTTTTTTTACACTGTTGTATGGTATTTTGTATGCGTGTTGGTATCTTTCTGTGGCTGTGTTGGATTAGTGGCTTTTCACCTTATCAAGTAGGTGAATATTTTAAGTGAATATTAAAAAAAATCCCAAAATAAAACCACAATACCAGCAGGACTGAGGTTCCCACATGGTGAATTACAAGTAGACTTGGCACGCACACACCACCGCGCACTCAGATCACACTTTAATGCACTCAGTGTTTCTACAGCACACAATTAAGAAGAACCAAAACAAAACAAACAATTTAAAGAAAATATTAACAAAACAAATTATAGCTGCAAGCAGCAATTAAGGGGCCAAGCAGTCCAGAGCCAGAATGATCAAAGCATTCGAGAGGCCAGAAGCAACAAAGTTAGTGAGTAGCATTCGACCAAGTGAAGCAGTATTTTAATAAATATGAAGTATGTTTCACTTAAAATATCAGAAAATCATGAAAACAATTAGCATTGATGATTTCCTGGTTTATAACTTTTGACCAATAGGCGGCAGATTTATAGTTTGGTGGAAATATATTTAGTATTGCAAAGAGACAACCTCAAATGCAGTTTGTCATTATACTAGCAGATTTGTTGGTGCTGTTAACAAAAACAATTTTGTCTATGGACATAAATTTCACATGATTTGGTCATCATGGTCTGAAAATTAGTAAAATTTTGTGATATTTCGGGAAACGGTGTAGAAGGAAAATGTTTTTGAACAAAATCTAAATGGCATAACTGCTATCAATGTTCTGTGCGTAACTCAAATTGAAATCAATTGTACCACAATAAACATATGCAGTCTAAAGTTATTAGCATATTTATGAATCATTAGTAATAGTTACTTAAGGGTTTATACCGAGTGACGCTGTTACCAAATGTATTATGGTTATTTTAAGGTGCCAATGACACACCTAAAGTTCGACTTCGATATGTTTAAAGATTGCAGAATTACAGCCTCAGATGATCTTTGACATTGTGCCAGAACATTTTTCAGTAAATGAAAACCTAGCGTCTATCAACATAAATTCCATAAATTCATGGTGGTGCAGGTTAGAATGTTGACCTGCAGTGGTCTCCCAGTTCTTCTTACCACTTTATTAATTGACCCCAATTGGTAAGAAGGCAATACTTCAGGCTGCAATCTACTTCCCACCTCAATCATAAGACCTTCAAATACCTAGCAGACTCAGCCAACATAGGTTCAGATGGGCCAGGAGGTAGGCCCTGACAAAGCTGGACCTTTAGCAAAGATTGATGAACATGTTTAATTTTACTCCATCTTTCACAGGTGTTTTCAGGACTTGATTAGGCAATGTTTTATGTAAAAAGCATCTGTGGAAGACAGAGTGGCCAGTCAACCTGGAATGTTGCAGAGAGTGCAAAAGATCATGTAAGGTTCTATTAAAGAGCCCATATTATTTGTTTTTGAAAATGCCCTTCCATGTAGTGTGTAACACAGCTCTAAGTGAAGTGAAATATCCAGCTAAGGCTTAAATCTGTAAGTGTACAGTGTTTAAAACTATTGATTTATCTATAAAAGAGTCATAGTGAACATACTGTAGTGCTTTAAACGAGTCGTCTTAATAAAGAGCCATAAGGTGTTTCACGATGACATGACTACAAAACACAAGTAGTTGCGCGCGCAAACTCGGGAGATTTGAAACCTGCGGCCCCGCCCACTAACACAGAAAAAAAGCCACACACACACAAAGACACAGGTCGAATGTCACACTGTGCAGATGGATATTATTGAGTCTCTATCCAAAGATGAATCCTTAGCATTATAGCCCTGCCCTGAGCAGTCTGAGTGCTTCTGGAAACTACATGCTAACAAAGAAGACTTCATCGGCCGTTTGTTAAAGAAAGGATCAGTAAAGTCTGTCAGAACATGGATCAGTGCATCAGTTTCTTCCTCCATTTCACAAGTGTAAGTATGTGCGATTAAAATTGTTGCCTCGTATACTCTAGCTTGCAAATTATGTATTTATTTGTGTTTTGTTATTTGTAATTGCGTCTACTGTATCAGGTTAACTCGCTATATTCTCATATCGCGTGTAAAGCCACATTAAAAAGGTGACGCGTGCACCTTTGCTTATGGACAGTCAGCTGTTCCTACATGCATGCAACCATCACACTTCAAAATAGTTCAGCTCTGGTTCGAGGTGAGCTGTCTAATTTGCACCCAGCAAGCTGAACTGGCGCTCTAGACGAATGTGCGTTCTATATGTTTTTGAAAGTTTTGGTGTTGTGTCCTCTGAGGAGGGTAATGTGTTTACCACGCTTTACACTATGAAGCGTATATGCACTGTAACTACTTTTATATTGTTGATTAGCCGCTGGGCATTTCAATCTGTCTCGCACTGAAGGCTGTCAGTGTCGACCAATCACAGCAGGCTGTCATCGGTCCAATCAGCGCAGATTAGCTGTTAAAGGGTCACGAAACACCGAAACACATTTTTTGAGCTGTTGACAGTCGTATATGTGTCCCACACTGCTAAAAACACTATTAGGACACCTATATTTCACTAAAAAGTGTAAATTGGTTGTTTTTGCGTTATTTCAAGCAAATTCGTACTTCCTGTTTGAAACAAATTTTTGAAGCTGCGTCACGGTCATGACATAATAGCGTTGTATTCCAGCGTGCAGACTGGGCGTCTGTGCTAGAGTGAGTCTTATTACGTCTTACAGTGTGTTGCATTAATGCATGAGTAAGGCTTGGTTCAAACCAATCAGCGCGCTCTATTGTGCAACTTCATTAATATTCATTACTGTCACAGTGTAGACGGCAAAGACGCCACGTTGTGTTGGCAAAACAAGCGTGAAGTGTTGCTTTTATAGTTTGCTGCAGTTAAGTTTTGTTTTCATTTTCTCTCTGTGAGAGCGCAGACTCACGCGTGGATTAACAGTGTACGCGTCGCGTGACAACAATAACTTACGTGTCTAAGGAGGATTATTGTTTACCTGAGAGCTGTTCTCATCTGCAAATGCTCCAGATCCAGATTCGCTTGTAGTCTCCTCTAAATAAAGACGCGGCTCTTGTTGCTGGTGATTGTCCTGTCTCTACAGATTTGGTAAGTGAGCGACTCTTTGTTTATTCAGTTCGTATTTTATTCGTATCAAACAAACTTTTGCACCGAGTGCAATTGTTAGCACTAACAGTTACAACCAAACTATAACCTCATGTTGGATTTTGTGACCGGAATAACACACGCGGCTTTCTGACGCTACCTGCCGTGTGTATCTAAGTTTCCGGGAAATGCTGAGTTTTTTTTCTCTCATTCGCCGTGCGGTATCAAACATTGCATGAAAAATACACGCTTAGAGCAGCACCTCGAATCAAATATCACGTTTGTCGGAAAGAGCCAAACTGCAGTTAAAGTCCACCATTTAATAATTTGGCAAATAATTCGACTACAGATGTCCATGTAAACACAGTCACATTGTCTGCTGTGGGTGTGTGTTTTGACTCTGAAATTCAGCGCGCCCAAATAGACACTCCCATACCAAGCCGCTTTTCTTCCTCCGACACTCCCCCCTAAACAGAGCTGGACACGCCCACTTTTCTGACTTTTTCCAAAGTAGAGGTGTGAAAACACACTGCTGAAACGAGGGGGTTTCATGGCCCTTTAAGGAGGGGTTTGGGAACAAATGAATCACTAAATGATTCATATGGGAGTCGCTGGGAAAATTAGGTAAAAGTAAATGCAGATTATAAGATCATGAAAGGTTTTTTTGACCTTGCATGCATATTAGACTGTTGTTGGAGACCCTTACAATCAAAATATGACCCTATTTCATGTATAATAGGGGCTCTTTAAAATGCTCGCACTTACTGTTTCTAGCCAGGTGGTAGAGGTCTGCAGGTCAGATTTCTGCGGCGCGGGAGCGGTCGAAAGCTGGTTTAATTTTGGATGGGAGCGGGCCGTCTAGCAACATCGCACCCGAGTCCAGAGCGAGCGAGCACGTGTATGTATGTGTGTGAACGAGACAGCGTGATGCTGCTTGGCTTGTTTGTTGCTGTGTGTGTGTGTTTGTGTGTGTGTGTGTGTGTGTGTGTGTGTGTTTACACAGCTTGTTAAAGGCAGTCTGGACTCTGTAAAGCTGGGTGGTTTTCAGTTTTGTTCTCCCCACGCTCTTTAGCGGGATGGGGTGCCCTAGTGCCACAGTGAGATCCTCTGCCTAAAGAACTAGACCTTTCTTGGATGCTGCTTTTGTACCTAATCATTCAAATGCACAATCACTTTACAAAATTTGTCTATTACTTTGTCTATTACTATTACTATCACCTATTAACATTACCTTTTTCAAATCACATCCTTATTTAACCAATTTACCTGATTACTAGTCATACAAATGGCTCCTGACCAGAAAAGTCCTGAACTTTTTCTGCAGGTCTAAATGACAGGAAAAGTTGACCAGACAAAACATGAAATATTTTCTGTTTATACTGTCTGCAATGTAAATCCAGTCAAAGTAAATTTAAAAATCACTACATTCTTTTTTTATTATTTCTGTTTTCCATACTGTCCCAAGCATAGAGCATTAAGCTTCACTATGGCCACTTTCTGGCATATATCTACTGGTTTACATAAGGGTAAAGTGAATGACAACAGGTTCTTCTGTGCAGTAGATTGTGTGGTATTCTTTTTCTCTCTTTCATTCTCTTTCTTATAATTTGTTTCTCACCTGCAGCAAAGCGAGCTTCCTTCTCTCCATCACTAAGGTCACTGTATGCATCATTTTCCAGCTTGCGTTCCTGTTGTAGGTGCAGACTCGAGGTGCGTCCCGCTCCTCTGCCCCCCACACCCACTGTCTGCATGCCCCAGCTCTGCCACTCAATCATGTGTGCCACTCGCCCCTGAGCCATTGCTGTCGGTTTTGTCACCTTGTCCTTCATAGAGCGACTCACTCCTGAAGAGAAAGGACAGATAGGATAATACGGTAAGAAGTCAGCAAGATGATTTGTTTATAATAGGAAGATGGGGGGGATGAGAAGAGAGAACATCGAGTGAAGTACCTTTACAGTATAAACGCACACCTGCTCAAAGGTGGATGTGATATGGCAAACAAAGCAAACAGAATTATTAAAAATGTAAATAATTAAAATTCACAATTAAGAGCTTTTAAAGGGATTACTGAAATTCTATTTAACTTAATATATATATTAACCCTTGTGTGTTTAAATTTGCTCCCTTTCCTTATGTTAGGGGCTGTTGTGCCAACAAATTATCAGTTTCATGCATAAATTCACTAACTATGTTTACTATGCTCTACTATGTTTTTATAGATTTAAAGAAGGCATTTGATACAATAAATCATAATATATTGGTAAATAAATTAGAAAGGTATGGTATTAGAGGAGTAGCCTTGGACTGGATAAGCAATTATTTAAAAAATAGGCAACAGTTTGTAGAAATTGGCAACCATAAATCATCATATCTAAATGTAGTGAAATGAAGTGTGGCATACCACAAGGATCAGTTTTAGGTCCAATATTGTTTATAATTTACATTAATGATATGTGTAAGATATCAGAGTTGTTTAAGTTTATTTTATATGCAGATGATACAGGCATTTTTTGTTCTGGGCATAATTTACAAAAACTTATGGAGTTGATTAAAACAGAAATTAATAAGTTGAAATTGTGGTTTGACATAAACAAGTTGTCATTAAATATAAGTAACACGAAAGTTATGTTATTTGGGAAATAAAAAAAAATTGTTAATGAGGTTATAGAAAGAGTATATGGAATGAAATTTCTTGGTGTTATACTGGATCATAAAATTAGTTGGAAACCGCAAATAAATAATGTGATATCAAAATTAGCAAAAACTATAGCAATAGTGTATAAAGTAAGATTTGTCCTTGACAATAAATCATATATATATATATATATTACTATTGACTGATAAAACATGTGGGGTATTTAGAGCATACAAATGCTTTATTTTTAAAATTAAAGATACTTAAGTTTAATGATTTGAAGTTAAAGTTTAAAGTTAAAACAGCACAATTTATGTTTAAAGCTAGGAAGAAACTACTTTCAAAATGCATAAATGTTTTTTTTTTTTTTTGAAGAAAGACAAGGGGGATATAATCTAAGAGAAGAACTAAATTTTAGAAGCTTGAAAACAAGGACAACTTTAAAAAGTTGTTGCATGTCTGTATGTGGTGTAAAACTAAATCTAAGTCTAAATCAGACTCTTAAACAATGTCAAGATATTAATCAGTTTAAAAAAGTTGTATAAATATATATTATTAAAGCAATTTAATGAAGAAGGTGATTGAAAAAGGATAAAAAGAGAAAGCTATGATGAAATTTAATTTCAACAAAAATTATATAATATTTTGCAGTACTTTTTTTTCTCTCTCTGGGTCTATGTTACAAAATATAAATATACAAATGAAATCAAACATATAATTTTGTCAAAGATAAAATATATGTCATGTAAAAAGAAGAGATAAGTAAAAAAAGAAATAAGTTTAAGTAATAGACGAATTATGTATGTGGTGATGGGATGGGAAAATAATAATCTTGTGCTTTATCCCACTTGATTTTCAATCATGTTGAAATGTATTATTTGTTAATGATATTTTATGTATGATATTTTGTTTGAAAATAAATAAATCAAATCAAATCAAAGCTACTGTATGTTCTGAGAGCTAAGCTCAGACACACACACACACACACACACACACACACACACACACACACACACACACACACACACACACACACACACACACACACACTATAACTATACAAAAGGCAGAAACTAAGCTTTTACCTCTTTCCAACAGTGAAAACCACAAACAATCAAGACTACATAATAATATGATGCCGACAATTTGCAAATAAAAATGTAAATGAAATGGAAATCAATGGGTCAAAAACAGCCACTAACATAACAATAGGGTAGTAAATTTTGAGATTTAGAAAAATATCAAAGCATTTCCCCAAAATATATGTCATAATAAGTTTTGTCACCAAAAATAATTCAATTTAACAAAAAACAGATAAAGTTGTGGCCAAATTAAAACTCTAAATTACCTTAAATAATGTAGAAAATATCCTCAGCAGCACACAAGGATTTTGATTGTATTAATTCCTGCTTTATTTCCACGTCTAATATTACTTTTTTAAAAATGATTTAAAATATATAACTAATTTATTGTTTTTAATTGTTTTATGTAAAATGTTTAAAAAACATATTCAACAGAAGTTCTCAGTGTTTCTGATGGTGATAAACATGAGTAGAATTTAAGGAAAGGAAATGACTCCCTCAATGTGACTTCAAAAATGAGATGTAGATGGTCATGGTATGGAAAAGACAATGGAAAGGAAAGGGGATTTTGGATTAATGAAATTATATCTCGCCACACTCATGTAAATCTGCTAATATTAATAGACTGCACTCTTTCTTGCATTAAATTTAGCTTATTAAAGCTACAATTGACTAAACTCAGTCTTTGTATAACCTTTATTGAGAGGGAAAATAATCTATATTCTTTGTTACTTGAATAGACTCGGAACAGTGCATTACAGTACATACAACATACAGTACAGTACATGCAAAACCTATTCAGAGATTTTTCAAGGTTTCCTTAGGTAATAACTAATGAAATAATGAACATGAATTATTAAAGTTTACGAAATGCATAGTTCAAAGAAGGCTACACACTGAACTTTATTTCACTTCACATAACAATAATACAAAAACACAAATACAATAGCCAATAGCAAACTGACTCAATCTCCACACTACTATACTAGCACTTTAGATACATACACCTAACTCTCCCGTCAACCACCGCATAAAAGCTAAAAAATAGAAATCCACATGACAATGTACTGGGGGACCATATTGCTTAATTTTTTTATGGGATCTATTCTTATTTGGATATTGGAATTCACCAATGGCACAAGCCATTGGACAGTGTTGTAAATGGAAACGGGTGGTGAAAAAGGGAAACCCACAAGGGGTCCATGTTGGCTCCATTGTGTTCATCGCAGTCTGGAGTCAACATGGGGTCAGTTTACCATTTCACAGAACAGACACACACCTGACACACCTGTCAGAGAGGACTTAGCCAGAGCACCGATTCCATAGGCATTGGAGTTCCGTTTCTTCAGCCGAGGAAGGATTGAGGTGGTGTCCTCCATGGACAACTGAAATGAAGGAAGGCATTCAAGAGAGAAAAAATGGGAGAGAAAATAGGAAAGATGAGGAAAAAGATGGTTTTGGTAGAGCAGGAGGTGCCCCGGAGCAGAAATGAAAAGCAAATTTTGAGCGTGGCATTTTAAGGACAGAAAAGAGGTGATGAGAGAGGTTAGATATAAAGTTAGCACAGTTGTTGCTGGAGATTGTGAAGCTACATTTCCCAGCAGCCTGTTTTATTTTTATTTTTGTTTAACTCTGTGAGTTAGCATGATGGGAAGTGTAGTCTTTTTTTTGTCATTTACACCCGTGAGAAAGTCTAAATACTACAGCACACAAGTCACTGCCAAACCGCAAATAAAACAAAAGAATGGGGTGTGAATTATTTGATTTCTACTGTGGTTCAGAAGAAAAATGATAAAATGAAAGCGATGGAGGAATGAGATTCACAACACTTACATTGATTCCATCCCATGAAAAGTCTGTTCGGCCATGCTGAGAGAGAGAGGAAGGAGGGATGGAGACAGAACGGGATGGGAAAAGGCAGAGTTGTAGAAAGAGAAGAAAAGAGCAAGAGACAACCACAGAGAAAGGAAGAGAGAAAGGGGAATTTTGACAGAACAAGGCATTAAAAAAACACATGAAGTTGACGGAGAAATAGAGAAAAAAAAGAAGAAAAAAAAACAGAAGAAATCAAATTGTGATATGACTATTATTGGCTAGGTTATCAGACATGTGGAATAAAGTAACACACTGGTATAATAGTTATACTAGCCACAGTTTTCCACAAGTTAAAACTGTATGAACTAGAAAGCTTTCAAGTTACAGAAGAGATCCATAAACCATTTAAACAAATGGCTTCCACACCAGTTTCTTGTTTACATTTGTAAAAGAAAACCTATGTTCTATGTGACTGTTAAGCTATTCTGAGTCGTCTCAGCAAATTTCTATGGAGTTATGGGATGCTCAATAATTCATTAATTTCATTGTTTTATTATCTGCCATTTAGAAATTTCATGTCTGATTGCTTAGAAAAGTAATAGCACATCTCTTCTCAACAAATCACAGGATTTGTTATACCATTCATGCATGTTGTATAAACAGGAAGAGTTACATGCCATCACAGCATTCATGTCCTGGAGACACCGTATGAGTGGCTGTTTTCATTTCAAATATAACAGATTCTCTATGACTGTTGGTAAATACCTGCAAAATACAGTCTATGGATGAAATTATGTTTTACAATTAATCTTGATTTTTTTTGTTTATGTATTTATTTTAATTTAATTGCACAGGTAACTTCATTTTAATTGGATGGCACAAAAATTATGTTAGCTTTAACCTTTTTTTAGGATTTTATCTAGATCAACATAATCTTTATCATTACTAATATACAGTTCATTTTTTAAAAGAAGAAATTGTGTAATGCACCCTATGATGAAATTATGTATTTTTACAAATATAGCATGCAATATGTTGAGTTCTGATATTTCTAAGCAACTTTGATTGGCTATTGTGCCAGATTTGACGGGTCATTGGGCTAGTTATATAGCCAGGTATGATATGTACCTGAGCGAATGTTATATTACACTGTCTACAACATTATACTTACTAGCATTATTATTACTAGCATACTTTTTAGCAGTGTCAGTAATTATTAGTATTATTAGTGTCAGTAATAAAGTGATACACCATCTAAGAAGGTCCAAAGGTAGAAATCATTATTAGCAAACTGTGTTTACTAGATTTTTTTCCACAGGACCATATTGCAGTATCTTGGGGTGTTTTGTGCTGTTTATGATGTGTTATGATGTTTGTTCACTGAATGGGACTAAACATAAAACAAAATCTAAAAGAACACTTAATCAGTTCATGATCTCAAGAAAATATGCAAAATGCAATCATTTCTATCATGTTGAAATATCAAAATGTTTTAAATAATGTTTTTTTATTGGTTACATACAGTATGTGGAAATTTATCCGATATGAACCAGATCTGTAGCCTCATGCCTGCAGTGCAAGCAGGTAGATCGGATTTTCATCTTTCAATGAAATTCACGCATCATTAAAAACCGTAGCGTATTACGTCAAGTCAGTCCCAATATTTAAATCTCATACACGAGTACTAAATTTTATATTTTTTAGCTTTTTAAAACTGGCATACGTCACATGCTTAAATTATACCATGGACATTACATTAAGAAGCCTAATGGTTTAAAAAGGCCTAGATTTAAAGAAGATGGCCACATGAGAACCTTTCTGTCATAAACGATAGTAAAACAACTTGTCAAACCAGACAAGTAAAAGAATTAAAAAAAAAAAAAAACCCTGCGAACAGAAAACATTTTTCCTGATAATTGCAACTTTGCCGTGCAGTGTAAATACAGACAATCGAATATGAGTCACAGTTAACCTAGTGGAAACACTAGGAGTCAAACTTTATCACACACCAATCAAAGGTTTGAAACAATGAATCCAAAGAGGTGTAAGCGAAAAGGTCAAGGACACCAACTGGGTTTGCTGCCTAGACATATCAGTAGATGCATGTCACGGGTGGAGCAGGCATGCAGGATGATTTTACCTCCGCTGCCTAGTGCCAGTATAGCTTGTGATGTGGATGAGATTCTATGGGCTGACCCAGACCAACGACAGGATGCTGAGGTGGAATATTTTTTTATGTGTGTGTTTTATACTTTATAGTACATGAATAAATTGTGCCAGTGTATAAACATTGGCTGCGTCTTTTGTGTTCATCATGTGTAAACACAACCTCCCAGTATTGGAAATATTGTTTTTAATTTACTGCATCAGTGTGTAAGACCATGTTGTAGTGTATTTTTTTGTGAGGCCTTCTTTGTGATGTCGGACATTCTCAGCAATAGAATATTTTTGAATGTAGAGCTTCATTTTGACTTGAAAATAGGATTTTTAGGAAAAAATTGGGTGAGACGTTATGGTTTTGTGATTACTGTTTTGAGAATACAAAACATAGTTTCAAGCATGTATTTAAGCAACTGAGAAAAATTGTAATACAATCAGCTTTAGAAAATGAGAGAGGAAGCAAATCTCATTTGTATGCTTTGTGCAAAATAAAATAATCACAACCATTCATATTTAGAACAGTTTATGAAGACACAGAAAAGAGTAGAAGAAAAAGCAAGCAGTGTGCTGTATCAGTGATGATGTTAAGCGTCAATTCAGCAAAACTAAATGATAACAACTTAACAAAACTATTCAATCCAGTGCTTGTCAGCGCAAACTACATTCTCTAAACTAGGTTAATGCGCTAACAATGTCTTTCGGCGGTTAAGGAGGAGGGCTGGCTCACTGCCCTTACTTAGATAATCTCTTCCTGTTCTGGACACCTTGGTCTCCATTTTAAAACAGGATGCTGTAGGTGTGTCATATAGTGTCAAGCCTGGTGAGAAGTTTGGCTAGTGTACAATGGATGTTGAAATAAACTGCAGTTTTCTTACCTGTTCCCCATCCTTCTGGACGGGAACTCCATCTGAGGCTGTAGAGAAAAGAGATAAAAAAGAAAATTATAATAGGGTGCTTTGAGACTTAAATAGAAACATTAAAATAGGCCATATTTGTTGTGCCTGGATTGTATGAATTAGATTGTACAAATTCATGGGAGTTAGCCACTCAACAAACATTGGTTTGTTAACATAAGCTAATGCATTGTTAACATAAACTAAGAATAAACAACTATATATATATATATATATATATATATATATATATATATATATATATATATATATATATATATATATATATATATATATATATATATAGTTGAAGTCAGAATTATTAGCCCCCTTTTGATATTTTTTCCCTTTTTTATATTTACCAAATGATGTTTAACAGAGCAAGGAAATGTTCACAGTATGTCTGATAATATCTTTTCTTCCGGACAAAGCCTTTAAAAAAACTATTTTGGGACAAAATTATTAGCACCTTTAAGCAATTTTTTTTTCAATAGTCTACACAACTAACAAATAGTCTTGATGCAATAACTTGCCTAATTACCCTAACCTGCCTAGTTCACCTTATTAACCTAGTTAAGCCTTTAAATGTCACTTTAAACAATACAGAAGTGTCTTGAAAAATATCAAGTAAAATATTATTTACTGTCATCATGACAAAGATAAAATAAATCAGTTATTAGAAATAGGTTTCTAAAACTATTATGCTTAAAAAAGTGCTGAAACAGTATTCCCTCTATTAAACAGAAATTTGGGAAAAAAATAAACAGGGGTGCTAATAAGTCAGTGGGGCTAATATTTCTGACTTCAAATATATATATATATATATAGGGTGTAACGATACGTGCATTCGTATTGAACCATTCGGTACGAGACTTTCGGTTCGGTACGCATTACAAACCAAACAATTCGATTCAGACTAACATCTAAAAAGATAAAAGATAAAAAAGATCTAAAAAGATAAAAGGGAATACGTACAAAATATAATGTTTCCAGAGCAACAACGCTCAACATGGCATCCCAAATGACGTGGCAGACAACATGCTGCCTTTCCCGCTGTCATGTTAAAAAGTAGAGCATGGTTTTTGAACTCAGAATATCACTTTATTAAACATGCACTCATTAGCAATGTTTCTGCATTCTGTGTCATTCTGTGTCAGCCTCGTGCTGGCTCCGCCCCTGTTGCCCTGGGACCCCAAGTCCCCGACAAAAAACAGCCAATCTCAATAACCTGTTCACAAATCACCACACACCCGCCCACCTTCAAACACAACTCCAGTCACGCATGCGCTACACCAGCTCTCAAAATGGCTAGTAACGTTAATGTAATCCCAGACATCCCAAGTCTCCTGGAGGTTTCAGAAATCTCCCGCAAATGCATCGAGACTCCCAGATGCCCGCAAACAAAAGATAATCTTCCGGAAATCGCACGTCTCCCCCGGTCCTTAAATACGTTGCACACCCCTCTTCACCGCATCCCTCCCAGCTCTTCAGGTACGTTGGGCACAACTCATTGCCTCCGCTTAGGTACATCGCACGCACATGCCTCCACCACTCTTTAGATTCGTCGCGCACCATCACCGCCACCAAGAGAGTAAAAAAACAATGACATCTGCTAAGAATGCTGGAACAGCATTCAGACAGGCAATTCCTACAGAATCGAACAGGGCAAAACAAATCACAGAGGCAATCGGTACATTTATAAAGTAGCTGTGGATATAAGAGACCTTAATTAGTAGAGGAAATTTCGGGTTTTAAGAAAATGTTAAATGTACATTATTTCTTCATAAGCCCATTTCAGTAACATAATTCCTGCTTTCAGATCCACTAAAATGGCAGGTGACAGTAAAATCGAGCAGATTTGTGCTGTCTGAAGAAAAGGTGGACACTCATCTTTCTGAAAATTAAAAAAAAAATACTTAAAATAGATTGAAACTGAGTTCCTTTTAAAAACTAAATTATTATTTTCTTTTTATTTGTTTGACTACAACAATATTATATTTGTTTTTTTATCAGTAGCTTTTGGGTTTTGAGTATAAAGAAGGATTTGTTTTATTTGCTGCTAAGCAGAAACTCCGGAAGTATAGCATAATCACTGTTTAAAGTAAAAGTAAAAGTAAAAAAAAAAAAAAAAAAGATCACACTTTTATGATGTAAGTTTTAATACATTAAAAAATTTAAATCAGAAATCCTCTGGCTTTTTTTTTTTTTTTTTTTGCTATATTGAAAACATACCGAACAGTGACCACTGTGTCGTATCGAACTGAACCGTGATTTTTGTGAATCGTTACACCCCTAATATATAAATGTATATATGTATATATAGATAAATATTTATAAATAACGTTGAATCTCCATATAATCTTAGATTACGTATAGTGAAAGGTACTGGCTTGCAGTCTACTATAGTAGCATTAATACATAGGTAATATACCAAACATAAAGAAGGAGAAGGAAATTATAACACCTAAAAATTTAAAGACACACATCTGGCCCAGAGAGTAATTTAATGCAGAGCTCTGCAACCCAGTTTTTGGAGATCTACTGTGCTGCTTCCGATCCTTTTTGATTGGTTCAGTTGAGTTTAAATAAGGTTGGAGCTGAACTCTGCAGGAAGGCAGATTTTCTAGAAACAAGTTAAAGGACCTCTGTAGCAAATTAAATATGTAATTGGTGGAAAACACACATACGCACTCATACACACACACATACACACACACACACACACACACACCTAGCACACAGCTGGTAACCCTGTAATATTCTGCAATAACAGCACTCTTCACCCTTGTGGTGTATTTTTCCACTCACACCGAGAGACAAGCAGAAGAGTAAACAACTAGCTACAGTTTGATAAATATTGGGGCTGTTGGACAAGACAATGTAGGCTTTTTAGGCTTTAATAGGCTTTTTTTAGGCCAGAATATTGTTGTTTAAATTACAACTATAGATTACAACATTTTTTAAATTTTTTTTGTAAAAAGGGGTAGAGGGTAGGAATAATTTCGGGCTTGACTGTAAATACAGTTGAAGTCAGAATTATGTGCCCCCCTTAGAATTAGATTATTTTTTAAATATTTCCTAACTGATGTTTAACAGAGCAAGGACATTTTCACAGTATGTCTGATAGTATTTCTTCATCTGGAGAAAGTTGTATTTGTTTTATTTCGGCTAAAATAAAAGCATTTTTGATTTTTTTTGAAAGCCATTTTTAAAAACAAAATTATTAGCCCCTTTAAGCTATTTTTTTACAATAGTCTACAGAACAAACCATCGTTACACAATAATTTGCCTAATTACCCTAACCTGCCTAGTTAATCTAATTAATCTAGTTAAGCCTTTAAATGTGACTTTAAGCTGTATAGAAGTGTCTTGAAAAATATCTAGTTAAATATAATTTACTGTCATCATGGCAAAGATAAAACAAATCAGTTATTAGAAATGAGTTATTAAAACTATTATGTTAAGAAATGTGTTGAAAAAAATCTCCTCTCCATTAAACAGAAAAATGGGGAAAAAATAAACAAGGGGCAAACAATTCTGACTTCTACTGTATATATTAGTTCAGCTCAAACCCTATTCAAATTCAGCTGAACCTACCAAAAACCAGGTTAAGAAGCTCTGCATTAAACCTTCATTGTACTAGGCCAGATGTGTATTTTTACATTTTTAGGTGTCACAATTTCCTTTTCCTTCTTTATGTTTAGTATATTGCCTATGTAGTAGTATAGCAGAAAGCAGTCTTTCACTATGTTATATAAAATAAAACATTCAATACATGAACACTTTATTTTTATTGAATGTTGATACTAATTCTAATGTTATTTAAACATTTAGACAGCATATTACAACAACACATTCAACAAAGAGCACTGAATAACAGTCAAGGTCTTTATTCTGCAAAAACAACCATCCTGAATGAAGCATATCTACATATATTTCATTCAAAAGACAAAAAACAAAAAACAGCAGTGTGACAGACAAGTAGATAAATTTGAAGTTCCCGGATTAGCCTTTGTTTTTCAGCAATAGTTGTTTTATTACAAGGCTGTCTGCAATACTGGTCAGTCGTGACATTCCAAGGTATGTTATGTAAGGGATAAAGTACATCCAAAAGGCTTATTGGCTGAAGGTTTGTAAAAAAACAAAAACTCTTGGATGTGAATGTAAGTATATGAAGGTGCATGGATGGAGTTGTGGCGAGGTCCCTGGCTGCTGTGAAAGTACAGCTCTTACTGCAGAATCGGAGGCATCTACCTCCACAACAAAAGGCTTTTGGGGGATCTGGAAGTACTTTGAGTGGAACTGTCTATGACTGTTGTGGGAACTGGCAAGTTCTTTACAGCATCCACTTCCCCCAAACTGTATGGATGACTGATAAAACGTACATTTGTCTGCCTTGAGATACAAGTGATAATCACGGAGATGTTGGAGGACCTCAGAAACTTGTCGATGTTCTGCCTTGTTCCAGGAGTAGATCAGAATGACATTGATGTAGATGAGCACAGAGCATGAGAGATACTCCTAGAACATCTCATTCATGAATTCCTAGAATACAGAGGGGGCTTCTGTTGGTCGATGGCACAGTCCCATGATCTTAGAAGTGGAAGTTGTAAGACTCGTTTCAGGTAAAAAACATCACAAAGGTGAGAGTATTTAGGAGGAATTTCGACAAAACGACTATCAAGAGGACTTTTTAAGGACGTGGAGTTCAAGAAGATCCTCGAAGCAGGAGATGAGGATTCAGAAAGATATAGGAAACATTCAGCAAAGTTGTTTTCACTCCACTTCAGGACTTTCCAGTAGCCTAGCCGATGGGAGACTATGGGAAACGAGCCATGGGAACCTAGTACTATCCCAGAGGCTAAATCCTCCCATTGTAGCGCTCAATCTGTCAACAGAGTTATAATAAATGCAATTTTAGACCTATCAGAGGGAAATCGATGCTGTTGTATCTCCAGGGCTACTGAACGTTGTAAAATGAAACCGTTGCAATCCCTCCTTTGAACCATAGTAGAGGAGTGAGTTGATGTATAGGACTGGCAGAGTGGATGGATGATGGTAAAGAAGAGACGTGACAGATGCGGAAGTGGTCTGTGGAAACTTGACTATCAGCAAATACATTCACATCATTCACATTTACATTCAAATGCAAGTAGATTTCGATTGTGGCGGGTTAGACAGCCACTCCCACTAGCCACTTTGGCTGGCTAAAACTCATTTTAAAATTGCCAGTGCTGGCTCGCCATCACTACAGATTAGACTGTTACTTTATGACTGTTGGTCTATATGCTTACAAATGTGATCTTAGAATCGAGAAACAGCGCAACTGACAAAAACAGCTTTTCGCATGAGTAAAGAAAAGAATGAGAGGATCATATGCACGGTGAGAATTTCCTCACTCGCAGACGAAGGCTTTAGTATCGTGTGCACAGATGATTTGATGCATGCGAGTCTTTAAAAGCTCCTGTGCCGTTTTCTCACTCGAAGCAACCATGCCTAGAAATAAAACTAGTGCGATGCTCGTGCACCCACAGTGCTTCAAGGGCTCGAGATTTTTTGTAAGCAGCAGGAGTTGTTGTCACTTTCGCCTTAACCATTCTTTAAACAGATTATTAATTGCACACATAGGGCTCAACCTGTGCAGTGCACATGCCCTTTTTAGTCTTAGATAGAACATGCCCTTCCAAAATTATCAAAAGTGCCCCCGCGACGCATCACACCCTCCGTTCCGCCCTTCAGTAAGCACGCAACAACACCGCTCTTGAGTATGCGTGCTCAACCCCCCCTCCCCGCTTTACAGTACACGCGCGACAACACAGCTGATCAAAACGCGCGCGACAACACCGCTATCAGAACACGCGCGGGGACAACACCCGCTTTAGGTTCGATCATTTCCAGCTCTTTTTCATCCCTGCCATGGGCGTGGTAGTGGGGGGAAAAGTGGACCTGACTACCCAGGGCCCCGTCTAGGGAGAGGGCCCTTTGAAATCCCACCAATTTTTTATTATTATTATTTTTTTTTTGTAGCCTACTTCGAATTAATTGGCCCCTCCAATTGATGTCAATGTCATTATATATTTCAAAATATATTGATAACACCCCCCTCCCCCCCCACCACCCGAAATGGTTTAGTCCGCCCATAGACGGCAGCCGGCGGCAAACAAGTAACGCAGTGAGTCTAGAGCCTGATCATGCTGCGCAAAAAGCCCAAATCGGGATTTCAAAAAAAGAAAGACAGGAAGGAAAAAGAAAGGAGGCAGAATGAGGGGAAGCAGCTGATGACTGCTTTCTTTTCAAAAGGTAAACTGAGTTTGCTTGTTATGAAACTACATCTAATTAAAGTTAACATAGTCAACTCCAGACAGCTGCTGCTCTGATATATATATTATCAGAATTAGTCAGAATTATTAGCCCCTCTGAATTATTATCCCCTGTTTTTTCCCCCAATTTCGGTTTAAAAGAGATTGGTTTTTTTTAACATGCTTCTAAGCATAATAGTTTTTATAACATATCTAATAACTAATTTATTTTATCTGTGTCATGGTGATAAATATTATTTGACTAGATATTTTTTAAAGACAACTCTATACAGCTTAAAGTGACATTTAAAGGCTTAACTAGGTAAATTAGGTTAACTAGGCAGGTAAGGGTAATTAGGCAAGTCATTGTATAATGATGGTTTGTTGTGTAGACTATCAAAAAAACAGCTTAAAGGGGCTAATAATTTTGTCCTTAAAAAATGGTGTTTAAAAAAATCTCTGTTAAACATAATTTGGAAAATATTTTAAAAAGAAAAAAAAATCTAATAATCTAAGCTAATAATTCTGACTTCAACTGTAAGTATATACAGTACATACCATCTTGCCATCTTGATTAAATAATACATAGGTTAGCGTATGCTCCTTCAGCTTTTATTTTCAGTGAATATTAAAACCCAACTAAAAAGTCAGATGTAACATTAGGCCAAACTTCATCATCAGCGGAGAGAAATGGTAAATATTGGAAAAAAAATCAAATCAATATTAATAAACCCATTAAGAATCACTCATTTTGCCACCCCTTAAAGGGCCATGACACCCCCCACTTTCGGTTAAAGTCTACTTCAGAATTTTTTGAAAAGATGCATGATTAATGGGCGTGGAGCTCCGCGAGCATAGGGCAGGAGTGGGCGTGGCCAGCAGGGGAGAACGTGAGAGAATAACTGTTGTTGACAGTTAGCTCACAAAATGAGAAACAAACCGTGAGGAGACGCATAAGTTTATTGCTAGTTTGCTGTATGATCGGCCCTGACAAGATCGCGGGGAAAAAACATGCAACAAACCCCGTGGATCATGGAAACAAACACATACGAGCCTTCATGAACGGCTACTGCGTTCCGTTGGTCTGTGTCTCACACCTTGCTTGAAACTGGCAGGTCTGCCTTCGGGAAGCACATGCTCTCATGAATAATTAAGCAGCCGGCTCTTCTCATAGGATAAGAAAACTCTGCTATGAATAATAATGAGAAACAGACACGTCATCATTGCACTTGCAGTACTGCGCTACGTCGCCGATTTTGATCCCGCCCCAAAAATCATTTTAAACCCGGAAGCTGAAATTAGCTGACAAAAGCTCAAAATTATCCAGTTTTCCCCACAATTAAAGCTGAGAGGTGCTAACATTGTCTTAACTGATGCTCAACACACACACATCTGTTAATATAAAAAAAAGTTCTCCAGGGTGTCCTGAACCTTTAAGAAATTTAAATAATTTAAATTACACTTTAAGCTCAATGTCAATATCTATAGAAATTACTAATAAAAGTATGATCTAACTAAAACTACTGTATTATGTACTATCATTATTCATTATGGCAAGGGAATTAATAAAACTATTGTGATTAAATAAAATTTACATTTTTTGTCTACAACTGCATATACAAGACATGCTGGTCAATCACATTCATTGTGAGGGTATAATACAGAATTACTTCTTTAAAATAATTATTGTAAACTGAAGGAAATTGAGAAACACTAACAAAGAGGGCAAATAGTTATTGCAGTCAACACAAGAAAATGACTGTTCACTGGAAGCATAATTGAATCAAGTCCCAACACCTTTCACCTGCCTATCATGCCGTTCTTTCATTATAAGCACAGCTTGACCTACTGATAAAACAATACAACAATAAATAGAGAGAGAGAGAGAGTGTATATGGATGCTGCAAGGGAGAATTAACAAGGAATTAAAGTAAACATATTGTGACAAGAAAAAAATCTGTCTCCTTCATTGTAGCATAATTAAAAACCATGAGTTCTTAAGTTCTGACCCAGTTTATAAGTTCCCTAATAACAAACACATTTGTGTAGTCTATCAACTAAGGAATGCTATAATACAGGTGACCTATACTCAGGCCTTTTACTGAATGATATTAACAAATCCTGCCCTTTTATTTATTTATTTTACTGCTTTCTTACATTGTCTAATCCGGATTCTGTTTAATTAGAGAAGGCCCAGTAATTAAGCTTTGGTCTCAGGGTGCTTTCTCACATTATTAAATTAATAATATTCGTTCATAGTCAGCTAAATATGAAGGCTACAGTTAAAGTCAGAATTATTAGCCCACGCTGAATAATTAGCCCCTTGTTTATTTCACCCCCCCCCCCCCCCCAAATTTCTGTTTAACGGAGAAACTATTTCTCAACATATTTCTTATAAAAAATAGTTAATAACTGTCTTGCTGGTAGACAAGGTAGTTTTACATTTTTATTCAAAACAATGTCACTTTGCCCTCTTGGTTTGCTGGAGTGCACTCTGTATCTTCCTCCCAGACTACAAATCCCATCAGACTTAGCATTCACACACACCAGCATTCAAGTTCACCCTGATTACACACACAGCTGAAGGACATCATCAATGAGTAAGTACACCATTCACACACATCCATTAATGAGTCTTGTCTAGATGTTACTGTCGTTTCAAATTAATGCATTTCATTCCATTCCATACCCTTTAGACTGTTTCTTTTATTTCCAACCTTTTGCCTGTTTAACATGCTTTGCAGTGTAATGTAATGTAATGTAATGTGTATTTATATAGCGCATTTATTGTAAATGGCCATACACCCAATGCGCTTCACAATCATGTGGAAGGGTCTCTTCACACCACCACCAGTGTGCAGCAACCACAAGGTTACGCTCCTACTCTTTCTACTCTTTACGAGAAGTGCCATGGGATTTTTAATGACCACAGAGAGTCAGGACCTCGGTTTAACGTCTCATCCGAAAGACACTTTGGATTATCTTTGTATAACTGTCTGCTCCTGTTTTGACCATTCCCTGCCTGAATGCTCTAATAAAGCTGTCTCACTCCAGAGACCACAACGCTACCATGTCATCCAGACAGAGAGATCAACTAACAATTACAAATATTCTCATAAATATTCTATCTATAGCCACTGCTTTCTGTTTGTACCCTAACTGTATAACACAAACGTCAGATAAATATTTGACTGAGTTAATTTTTTTGTTGAGGCATGAGTCCTTCATAATTAACTTACTTAAAAAAATCATAATTTACCCACCATTAACCTGTTCCAAACCAGATATATTGAAGAATTTTGGAAACAGGTGTAACAAAGGGAGGAAGATCAGACACAAAAAGTTGTTACATCTAGCAAACAATTGCTAAAAACTCCCTCTAATTCATTAACTCCCCAAAACTGGCCACACTAGGGGGGCTGCTATTTAATTAACTTAAAAAGAAATAGACCCATGCAACTATGGCAATGTATTGATAACAACTGAAGCATAAAATCGAGACATTAACTCTTACCGAACTTCTCTTTAAAATATATCAAAGTATGCATATATATATATATATATATATATATATATATATATATATATTATATATATATTAAAATCTAATCTTAATTAATCTCACTGTAATCTTGGGATTTACTTAGATTAAAATGGCTCATCTGCTACTCAAATAATGACTAAAAGTAAGTCTTTAAGAACAGGTTTTTTAAGCCAAGTGGCGCATTAGACCAAGAGCTCATTTCCTGTTTACAAAATGCATCACAAACTGCTTGAGAAACTGTTCTACTATGATAATTGGTGATGAAAATAAATGATGTTTAATAAGATGTACATGTTTACTAACTGTTTATTCAGTTAAATGTGATTTTTGAACTCTAGGCCTACATAAGCTTGAAACAGTGATTTTTGATTACCTTAATCCGACTAAAGTCATAACTGAACTTAACAAACATGTAATTAAGATGTGGAGTATGCATATAGTAGTGACATTATTGAAGTAAACACCACAATTAAACTATCATTGTCATGTAAGACTTTTCGCCATATTTTCCAACAAGAAAAATTTTTCATTTTCATTCAAATACAGTGGTAAATGCATTGTTCATTGTTTGTTCATGTTAGTAAATGCATTAATTAACATTAATTAATGAACCTTTTTGTAAAGTGTGACCGATAAATTTGCATGAACTAGACTGATTATTCTAGCACTTTTTGACTTGTTGTTTTAAGACCTGAGTGTCTGATGGAAAATATCTACATTCCCGAGGTACATTCAGTCTTGACTGCTTATCATTCACAGAAAGCACTATACTATAAACATTGATATTCATTTTAAGTTTACTCTGCATGGCTGTCTGTAGTACTTTTTCTTTTCCTCTCAGCACTTAATCCCTATTCATCTCTCATTACAAAGCAACTGTGATTTTCTGGTTCCTCCTTGACTAGTGACCTTTGACCTGTCCATTGAATTAATAACTTTTTCCAGATAAAACATATTTCCCTGATGCAAATCTTAACTTGCCCAAGGCAGTGTGTGTCCTTAATAACAAAACAAGCACACACACACACACACGCACAAAATAACATACCTCCGGGATTCATTCACTCTCACACAAACTGTATTTTGGTTCAACTAACTGTATAAAGACTAAACAAAAGTAACCGCACCCACAGTAATAATTAGTTGCTTAATAGATGTTGAATAGACATTCAAACATAGACATTTTGGCTAAAACAAGGCTAAATTTGGGCTGTCACAATTAAAATCTAATAGATAACTAACAATAGTCCGAAAATAAACTAATCATCAAATAGACAGGAAAAATTACTACATGTGTATTTTTGGATTATTGTTATTATTACAACATCTCTTACAGACTTCCACTCTCAGCACAGCGAGTTAAACCTTGTTTTAGGCAAGATGTTGGTTTAGGCATCTTTTTAACAACATTGTTTGGTGGGACTTTATCATTATCACAAAAAAATCTCTATGCTTTTAAAATTAAACACAATACAGACTGGAATTTTACTCATAAAAACATCAACAATATGTCATAAAACTGCTCTGGATTTAAATTCCTTCCACAATCACATGGATTGCAAGAAACATCATGTTTTATTTTTCCACTGTGTTCAGGTTAAGGTTTTGTAAATCCTCTCTCTAAGCTCTCTGTAGTGAATACTTCCCATGAAGTCTCCTCTCACTCCTCTCACTCGCACCACCAGAGGGAGCCATCACCGGAATTCTGATATTCTTACAAACTCAATATCCCATCATGGTACATTCCTGGGACTGATTGAGTGCAGCGGATCTTCACTGAACCTCCTTGTGGTGGGGAAGGCGTGATCGAACACCCAGAAAGGGGGGAGAGCAAGCGGAGACACCGGCGGCTGGTCAGTGGTCTAATCATAAATAATTATTAACACCTGTATTTTCTAGTGATTGGGCTGGAGAGACACCTTCATAAGGGGAGGAGAAGGAGAAGCCGGGAGAGAGGAGAGCCTGTTCACTTGCAGACTCGACACGCACATACACACACAGCATTATAAATAAAAGTTTGTGCTTACCTGATATCGCCGACCCTGTCTTCTTCTTCCCACAAAACAAACATTATTACAATCCTGTATTAAACCGCATTCATTCTTCCATTCAATATGATGTTTTGATTTGCCCCAGCTGTCATTTCTGTGCATTTTCATTGTTGTTTGTTTCCTGCCTGTTTTTTTTTTACCTTGGACTGTTTCTTATTTCTGTTTCTGAAGATTATCTGCCTTTTGCTTGCATCACCATTGAGATGCCCTCGACTGGCCTGCCCTTGACCCTCGCCTTGAATTTACTCTGGCCTCAGCAATGTCCCATTAGATATCACTGTCTGTAAGTTGGTCATTATTATTGCTGTTGCAATAAAGAGTTTGCAAATGGATCCAAGCGTTTCTGATGGTTAATTACAGAAAACTTTGCCACAAAGAGATCCAGCAACTTTAAACTATCCAACGAACTGTCCACTCAGGGAGATCGGCTAGCCCTCTATCAACAACAACTAGTGCGACACACCACATTGATCGCAGAACTCATAAATGCTGTACAACAGTGTGCCCTGCGATCTCACTCTACAAACTACAGTATGTCCCAGATTGGCTTTTCCTGGTAAATTTGGAGGGAACCCCACAAAGTTTAAAATATTTTTGTTACGATGTTTATTGTTTGTTATTAGACAACCATTTTATACCCCACTAAGACATTGCCTTTGTGTGTGCTCTGCTTTCTGGAAAAGCCCTGGAATGGGCAACTGCTATATGGAAACCTGAGGGTAGCATTTTCTCCTTTTTCAAAGATTTTCTTAAACAGTTATGAGTAGTAGTAGGGTGAGGCATTTGCGCAGTATGTTGTGCTGTCACCTCACAGCAAGTAGGTCACTGGGTCGCTGGTTCGAGCCTCGGCTCTGTTGGTATTTATGTGTGGAGTTTGCATGTTCTCCCTGCCTTCACGTGGGTTTCTTCCGGGTGCTCCGGTTTCCCCCACAGTCCAAAGACATGCGATACAGGTGAATTGGGTAGGCTAAATTGTCTGTAGTTTATGAATGTGTGTGTGAATGTGTGTGGATGTTTCCCAAAGATGGGTTGTGGCTGGAAGGGCATCCGCTGCGTAAAAACTTGCTGGATAAGTTGGCAGTTCAATCCGCTGTGGCGACCCCGGATTAATAAAGGGACTAAGCCGACAAGAAAATGAATGAATGAGTTATGAGTAGTATTAGAACATCCCACCGATGGCAAGAATGCTGGAGAACATCTACTGGCTCTCGTTCAATGAAGATGCATGGATGCAGAATATGCACTAACATTTCGCACTCTGGCAGCACAGACCATCTAGGGTAGTGGTCACCAAACTTGTTCCTGGAGGGCCAGTGTCCTGCAGATTTTAGCTCCAACCCTAATCAAACACACCTGAACAAGCTAATCAAGGTCTTACTAGGTATACTTGAAACATCCAGGCAGGTGTGTTGAGGCAAGTTAGAGCTAAACCCTGCAGGGACACCGGCCCTCCAGGACCGAGATTGGTGACCCCTGATCTAGGGCAAGGGCCCTTAAAACTGTTTTTTTTTTTTCGTAAAGGATTGTCCTCTAAGTTACAGTCTAAGTTCGCCTGTCTCAATAACCTTATTGAAACCACTATCCAGCTGGATATCATCAGAGCATGCAGTACACTTCGGCTTTGATATTCCTCAGTCTTCAAGCCTGCACAACATGTGCAGCCTATGCTGCTCTGTAATACCCAACTAGCCTTGGAGGACCATGAACACAGACTACAGAACCCTTTCTGCCTTTATTGTGGCGAGTCTGGTCATCTTCGAGTTAGCTGACTAGCCAACCCGACTGGTGAGTCTCGTTATTTCTGACATTTCAATCTAGTTATATTAATCAGTGTGTTTCAAGCTGAATGGAAAACAGATTGTACAGCACTCATTGATTCAGGGGCGGCTGGTAATTATATAACCTGAGTATCTGCCAAATGTCATAATTTAACGTTACAACCATGTGAATCATTGCTTGCCGTGGGAGTGTTAGACGGACATCTGTTAGGAAATGGTTGTCATTACATGACAACATCCATAAATCTGCAGATTGGGGCACTTCACAAAGAGAAGATTACACTCTATGTAATCCAGCCATCCAAACATCCTATTAATTTTAGGTTTACCCTGGTCCCCACATTTCCTGGTGTAGGGGTCAAAGACTACATGGGAATTCTGCCTGTAAATCACTATTCCATATGGGCCGAATATGCACAAAATTCTCTCACTAAACCTTCTGCAGCAGGGGTGTCAAACTCAGTTAGTTCCAACCCTGGTTACAAGACTAACCTGTGAGACTAAAGGACTCAATTAGTTTGATCAGGAGTGTTTAATCAGGGTTGGAACTAAACTGTGCAGAGCTGCAGCCTTCCAGGAACTGAGTTTGACACATGTGCTCTAGAGGCATAATACCATTCCAATGTTTACTTGGATACCAACTACCCTTTTGGTTGATGGTTATAACGTATAGTGCGGAAATTTGAAATACAGCCCACAGACATCTGTTGTGAGCAGTCAAAAGACAAGAACTGCAGACCAATTATTATCATCAATCAGACCCAGTATATGCGCTAAGACAGTGTGTATGGCTATCAACCAGAGATCTGGACTGCAAGCATCCCAGTAAAAAGCTCAGTACCAGGTATGTAGGTCCATTTAAGATCCTATATGTCAAATTACCCCACTATCATTTTGTCTTGAACTCCTTAACCATTATTGTATTTTCCCACCGTTCACATGTCTTTGCTGAAACATGCTGGTGGTCCATGAGAAATTAGACCAGTTTCTGAGGAGCGGGCTTCCCCAATTACCATTGAGGGTGAGGAAGATTATTGAGTGTAAATCACACAATCTAGTTCCACATTAACAATAATCTATAAATAACTGAAAAGTTATATTATTTGGGTTTTTTTTATTTATTTTTTTACTTGTATCATTTCATTCGAAACTGTAACAGCCAAGCTATGAGGGACATTAAACCTTCGATTTCCTGAGCAAGGGCTGAGCCAGAGTGAAGCAAATGCTACAGGAATGGTCTCAATGACCCTCCTTTTTCTTTGGGTGATACTTTCAAGTTGGCCAAGAGGCAGGACGGGTTCTGACTCCAAAATTTGCACACTTTGTTTTCATGCTACTAATAAGTTGATGAGATCAGGCCTGAAGGAATGCAATTTACCCTGCTAACAACAATATTTCATTCACATGCTTTGTTTAACCATCTCTACCTAATCATTCCCCTCCTCTTAAAAATATATTATAGGCTCGTTTTAGACTTGTGATAAAACTTGCAAACTGCAGACCAGAGGCTTTTACAGACTTGTGGATTTCTTGAAGACGAGTATAACTGCAGATTAACCAACATGTCTCAATAAAGAAGTTTCTGCTTGTTCAAGACATAACAAAACTAAAGTGCACTTTTAATACTTATGTACCAAATACAATAAATTATTTAACATGTATTGTAGTAGCAGTAATGCATTATAGTATTTGTAGTAATTCAGTACCATTGCAGTAGTTGTACTGCATTATAGTTGTAGTATAACTTCAGTACTATTGCAGTAGTTGTACTGCGTTTGTACTGTAGTAGTACTTTGGTTGTATTACAGTAGTTGTACTTCAGTTGGTTGTATTGTAGTACTTCAGTTGTATTGCAGTAATACTGCAATATACTTAAATAACACAGTTTTTTTGTGTCCAAAAAACTGCACTTATCTGGTCAATTAAACGACAGTATTCCTTTATAAAATGGCAATTATGTTAAACCTATTTTCATCCTCTGAGCCACACGGGGCACAACACATACACTACAGCCAATTTAGCTTATTAAATTTACCTATACCACAGTCTTAGGACTGTGGGGGAAACCGGAGCACATCCACGCCAACAGCAACACGACATGCAAACTCCATATAGAAATCCCAACTGACTCAGTCAGGAATTGAACCAGCGACCTTCCTGCTGTAAGGCAAAAGTGCTAACCACTGAGCCACGGTGTTGCCCCTGTCGTCAAATTGTGGTGTCAAACTGTTTAAAGGATAGTTCACCCAAAACTGATTTTTTTTCTCATATTTTTTTTAACTTTTAGGTGGTTTCAGATCTTAATGGCCCAATCCCAATTCTATCCCTTAGCCCTACTCCTTACACCTACCCCTCTAACAAACGAGCATATGTTTTAATACATTCATTACCACTTTCGTGTTTTACCGTCATGCTTTAAAAAAAAAAAAAAAAAAAAAACCTAAAATGCTAAATCCTGTATAGTCCCACAACATTCTGTCACTAGATGACCCTGTCAGAAAAGTGGCTGAGAATGTGTGTGTGTGTGTGTGTGTGTGTGTGTGTGTGTGTGTGTGTGTGTGTGTGTGTGTGTGTGTGTTTACATAGATGAATATGGCCACTGTGTAAATGCACAGTATATGACTTCCTGAAGATAAATACCAAAACACAACACAACTAGAATAACTACTGCAGTCGCGATTGTCTGATCTCATATGAAGAGATTGCGATGACATATGATGACGTGTGCTGGTGTTGTAATGGTGTCCCATTCCTTAGGGGTACATTTTGAAGCTCTTTCCCTTTACGCTCTGTTTCAAGGGCCAACAGGAAACACAAAGAACATTAATATATGAAAATACCATGGAAGATAATGGCAACAAAATTATATATATATATATATATATATATATATATATATATATATATATATATATATATATATATATATATATATATATATATATATATATATATATATATATATATATATATATTAATATATAAAAATATAATAAATATATTTTCATTTTCTTTTGTTAAGAGTGGGGTTGACAATTTTTTTAAGCCGAAAGGATACTTTTATGTCTATGCAAGCAAGTGTCAGTGTAAATTGGATGTTGTGCTATTTGAAAAATAAAAAAGTGACTTAAAGCCTTTGCCTTTAAATTAAATAAATGAACAATGTGTATGATTATAAAAATCAAGTAAGCTAACTTAAGTTACAATTGGTTTACTCATCAGTTAAAGTCAACTCTCTTTTTAGATAAAGTATATATAGTTGTTTTTTAATAATAATTTTCATAAGAATTTTTTTTTAAAGCATTAATTCCTGTCACTTACATAATCTTTTGAAAGAAAAGAAAAATGATGCATAATAATTCTTTCTAGGGAATGTGTCAAACATGTTTGTGCACACTGAAAGAATATGCATGTACTTCAAAAACAAATTATACTTAAGGATTTAAAAAATACTTTTTTTGTTTAAAAAATGTAACAGTGTCTATTTACAATCAACACAAAACCCAGTAAAATGCAAATATAAATTTACTTTTTACTCATAATGTGAACTCACACAAGTACATAGAATAATGTCCTAATGCCTAATAAATCTGTTAATATTACATCAACATGCATTGTCTAAAGTCAGTGACTTTCACCAGTGACTGCATTACCCTGTGAGGGTAAGGACTCTTTCTGTAAAATGTGTTATTATAGCACATCTGCAAATTAAATGGTTAAATGAGAATTTAGCAGAATACAAAAAATGCCAGATGGTACAGATTGCAGTATATTACAACAAATTAAGATTTCATCCATACATATTAATGCCCAAGTCCAGCAATGATAATTAACAGCATTTCACTATTTCACTTTATATATATATATGTTTGCATATGTTCTATTTTTTTATATAATTAATTAAAAAATCTATCTTTGAGAGTAAAAAGGTGTGTGACTTCAGTATTTTTACTTCCTGATACCTGATTTCAAACAGCAAATCTTAACATTTAGTAAGTTTAAGATTTTAGATACCTCACTTTGAGTGTAGTAGAAATATTGCAGATGTACTAATAAACTTCTATTGGTAAATTTGGGAGATAAACAAGAAACTGGGTGAACTTCATGTTAATAGTACGGTGAGACCGCAAGAGCACACATGTCACACTTTATTTTGATAGTCTGTTTGTTCAATGTAAGTTACAATGCATCTACATGCCAACTAAGAGTTTTGAGTTTTCATGTTCTCCCTGCATGTGTGTGGGTTTCCTAAGGGTGCTCCAGTTTCCCCTACAGTCCAAAGACATGCGGTACAGGTGAATTGGATAGGTCAAATTGTCCGCAGTGAATGAGTGTGTATGGATGTTTCCCAGAGATGGGTTGCAGCTGGAAGGGCATCAGCTGCGTAAAACATGTGCTGGATAAGTTGGTGGTTCATTTTGCTGTGGCGACCTCAGATTAATAAAGGGACTAAGTCGAAAAGAAAATGAATCAATGAATGAATAAATAGATATTTTTTAAGACACTAGCCTAAAGTGCCTATTTAAGGCTTAACTAGGTTGATTAGGTTAACCAGGCAGGTTAGAGTAATTAGGCAAGCTGTTGTATAACTATGGTTTGTTCTGTAGACTATCAAAATAAAATATAGTTTAACGGGGCTAATGATTTAAACCTTTAAATAGTTTTAAAAAAATTAAAACCTGCTTTAATTCTAGCCTAAATAAAACAAATAAGACTTTCTCCAGAAGGAAAAAAAATATTATAAATATTATAAAAGTTGTTCCCTAACTATTGGAAATGATGAACATTTAAGACTTGAATTATGTGTATATAATGACATTATTATTATTTTGAGTCACTCAATGTTCATTTTGCAACAACAACCTGAAATTCTCTGCACCCAACACAGCTAAAATAGACACTGTGTCGAAAGAATCACTGGTCTGCAGCAGATGCACAACAACTGAAACACATTGGCGGAGTGCTACTACATGCAGTGTGAAAGCTTCATGGTTATGTACTACAAAAAAATGGCCTTCAAACGCCCCGCAGAAGGAGCATTTTTGAAACATTAGCATATATTGTGTCATATGCATTAGCATAATGGGCTCAATGCACAGCTAGAATTTTAAAGCCAACTATAAAAGTCAGGTAATAGCTTAATTTGACTATTTTCAATTTCACAAAGTTGCTTTACAATATTGATGTTTTAACGTAATGACAATATTCAGTTAAATAGACTTAAGCATTCATTTAATTGTTCAAGGGTAAAATGAGATCAATGGCTGTTGGCTAGTGCATAAATTCCATTGAAAATACTAAGGTAAAATAGACTGTCATATTTTAAAGACATGGTGGGGGAAATTTTTATGCAGTGCTTCTTGTCTGATC
This sequence comes from Danio rerio, assembly GCF_052040795.2. NCBI lineage: Eukaryota > Metazoa > Chordata > Actinopteri > Cypriniformes > Danionidae > Danio > Danio rerio. The sequence continues at coordinate 17,992,789 of NC_141036.1, read as the reverse complement.
TGAGACCCATGTAAATCATGGAGACTTCATATCGTATATCTAACAGGCAGTGAAGATCACTGGTTTTTGAGGAAATCAGAGCTTAAACGTGACAATTTTGTAAAGGAAAGACAGTTCGCTGGAAGCCCTTTGGGCTGCCTGGCGAAATATTAAAAGTGCGCATTCTACCACTGTTCCAATATTGTTTGATCATCACTGATGTAAAATAATAACTAATGAAAAAATATTACTAATAATAATCACATATACTCACTGTAAGAATTTTTTTTCTTTTTTTGTCTCTTTTTCTGTGATTTCCTACATGCTTTGGGTTAAAAAATTCTACAATTTAAAGTTTTTACATTGTTGTTTTATTTTTAATTTTACAGTATGTCCACTATAGTGGACCACAGGACCATTTTAGTTCAAAACGACCACCACTCAGACAACAAAACTGTACAGGAAAAAAAAAGGAAGTGATGTTAATCCAAAACAAATTTAACATAAAAGCGATTTAAAACTGATTGTCATTCTCAAATTGTGTCTAATTCTCTAATTGTCTGATTGTCAGACTCTAAATTATGAAGGTAAATCAGTTGCGAAACTCGAGAGCTTGCAAATGTAAATGTGAGCACTTGTGATAATAATATTTGTATGTCTGATTTTCTTTCATACTAAATCACTTTCCCTCAACTATCCTATAAAGAATCCTCTCTGCTTTAGTTCTGCCCCCTACAACATGGGACAACATAGGACGATTGTAAGGGCCCATACATCTAGGGGGGCCCCAGAGACATTATCAACAGCCCACGCCAATACAGTTATGGGTGTTTAACTTGACTGAGACTGGCCCAGATTTGGTCCATGTTTGGCCCTTGTCTGGTAGCCAGAATTAGTCCAGTCATGTACCTCTAATTCACAGCAGCATGTGGGCCAAGCAAAAGCTAATTGTGTGGGCCAGATCTGGGCCATAGGTATTATGCTATGTGGGTAGTCAAACTAAAATTCTTTCAGTTTTTCCGATGATCATTTATTCATTTATTTTCTTTTCGGCGTAGTCCTTTTATTAATCCGGGGTCACCACAGCGGAATGAACCAGTTTTTCTAATGATGATTATATATTAAATAATAAATCTAGATAGCCTAAATGTCATTTTTGAATGCTCACTTTACAAACCTTCACTGAGTTTCCCACTATTGTAAGAAGTAAAAAGCATTTCTCGAGGTACCCTATTACTCATGGTATTCTGTCCAAAACATTCCCCTATAAATAAAGCAACAAATTCCCAAATTTATCCCAACCGACATCCACATACCAACACATTTTCTTCTAAAATGCGTTTTACTTTTGCTTGTCCCGTTTATCTGTGCCTACTTTTTAAAATCTCTCTAAATCTGCAGAATGCAAAGAGCGAGCTCTCGCAGTGGCATATAAAGCTATTGCAGATGCTGCATATGGAGCAATAACAGGCGAGCGCATGATCTAGTACGATGAGCCGTCTCGTTTTCCCCAGCGCTGCTTTTTTTCCCTGATACCTCCCCTGCGGCCAAGCCACGGCGCAGCTCTGCTAGTAACGACGCAAAGCTGGAGAGGAGAGGAAAAGATGGGAGAGAGAGAGAGAGAGAAAGAGAGAGAGAAGCGCGGCCGTGCGGAACGAAGGACCCGCATCAGCCACATCACGTCTGTTGCAGCTGTAGTTATTGCTGAACATATTATATTGCAGAACAGCATATCAGTTAACGGCAAGCTGAGAGGAATCCCTTAAATAAGAGTGAGCTCAGTGACTGTTAACTCATTTTAACAGAAATTTGCAGTTCCGTCTGCTGTGCTGTGTTATGATGACGACTATCATCTCTCTCCCGCGCCCCTTGCGCGGGGTGTGACCCAGTGTTATACTGCTCATCAGCACTGTAAGCTTTATGCAGGATAACAAAACACCGATTCATATACAGTAGTTATTATTTATACATCCCTTTGCAGTCATTCATGCAGAGTACGTATAACTGCAGAGGAGCAATGCAACTCTGAAGTCTCTCTCTTTTGAGGAAATCATCCTTTATATTGCCTCAATCACATAGATTACGGTCTGAGTCAAGCTTCTGCAAGTGCTGTTTTTTCAGAGCTGATAACTGATAGTTTTTTGAACTGATTGGTTTTGTTTGTCTGTGCTAAAGAGTCATCCTAGTAATCATATATCATTTAGTGGGAGACGACCTTTATTAAATCACAGATGCAGTTGTACAAAATGGGTGTGTTAACAGCACCTTGCTGTATATCAGAAAGATTGAGCTTGAGTTAGTGCCAACATTATACATTATACATTCATTCATTCATTTTATTTTCGGCTTAGTCCTTTTATTATTCTGGGGTCCCCACAGAATAAGTCGTTTTTTAATTAGTTTTTTCTGTTCAGTTTTTGTCTTATTGTTGTACTTGTCCTATATTTATTTTGACACTATTTGATTGTTCTTAAGTAAATAAAAAATGTAAATTTCTATGTGCTTTTATTTATGTTGTCTAACAGCTATGGATTTTAATAATTTTACTAACATATAGGTAAACATATAGGTAAACATATAGTTGAACATATACGTGTGTGTGTGTGTGTGTGTGTGTGTGTATATATATATATATATATATATATATATATATATATATATATATATATATATATATATGCCCATATGTTCACCTATATATTAGTAAAATTATAAAAAAATAAAAAATAAATAAATTAAAAAAATATATATATATATATATATATATATATATATATATATACATATACATGTTTATGTAATTTTTACTTTTACATTACTAAAATTGAATTTATTTGTTTAAATTAAGGTGATACAGTGGTGCAGTAGGTAGTGCTGTCACCTCACAGCAAGAAGGTTGCTGGTTCAAGCCTCGGCTGGTTCGGTTGGCGTTTCTGTGTGGAGTTTGCATTTTCTCCCTGCGTTTGCGTGGGTTACCTCCGGTTGCTCCGGTTTTCCCCACAGTCCAAAGACATGCAGTACAAGTGAGTTGGGTAGCCTAAATTGTCCCTGGTGTATAAGTGTGAGTGAGTGTGTATGGATGTTTCCCAGACATGGGTTGCATATATTATTGAAAAAAAAAATGTTGTACTCTCCCATTCACTGCAATCTAAGTTTACCCAACTATGACAACTTTTGCTATTGAGAAACCAGAAATATGAAAAGATCCATCGTTGGACAATGTTGCTGACTGATCTTGCTTGGCTACTTTTAAATTGAGAATAAACAGCAACATTGTTCCTGTGCCCTGTGTTTCATCACTAAAATGTTTCTAAGTACAAATAAATATCGGTACAATAATCTGCAGTATTGAACCAATGCTGAGATGATAAATATATTCAATAAGCAGTATGACCTATTTCATGCATTATTTGACATGCAAAAAAATTGTAGGCCGGAATTTAATTAGTGGGATGTCCATATGTACAGTATTCATGAAACAGTTTGCAAACAATACCTTGATGACACGCTGCATCTGTTGAGATTACAAAGTAGGCTAATGCGGTGCCACAGGATATTTTGCTATCTCGTGGCACCGCGTGAGGCCATTGCAGCGAAAGGGCCAAATGACCAGTAACCACTAGTTAATGCTTAAAACAGTTATTTTCATTTTGGGTACTAAGTCCTTGGGGTCTGTAAAACGTTTAAGAACTCCAGTGTTACTTACAATTTTCAGGAATAAGCTAACCAGACATTTTTTTACATAATGACTTAGATGGGTAGTTCACCCCAATATCCGAGAGGTGTCTGGATGCAGACCTTATGCAGTGCAATCTGAAACTCAAACAAGTCTGGAACAAGTGGAGAAAGAGTAAATGATTACAGGTTTGTCATTTTTTGCGTGACAATTCCTTTAATTCCTTGTACTTGTCAGCAGTAAATCACTGATTTGCACCTTACTTTCCACCTCATCATAAAGGTGCTCTAGATTAAAATTAGTCTAAACTAATTGTCATGCTCAGAAATCAGCATTAGATGAATTGAACAATCATAAGATTGTTACACTGTGGTCATAAAGAGATGAGCATGGTCAGCACTCAGCAGTATTATGCAGGGAGACGGCTATTTCCTGTTTTTAGCTGAGTGGAGTGTCACCTCTATGGTCTTCTTCTGCTGTTGTAACATATCTGCTTCAATGTTTAACATGATGTGAGTTCAGAGATGCGCTTCTCCAATTCAAATGTGAGGGTTAGTTTGGGTTACTTTGAGTTCTTGCCCTTATATTTTCATGTTCCTCTTTCGGATGATTTGTTAAACCGAGGTCCTGACTCTCGGTGGTCATTAAAATCCCATGGCACTTCTCGTAAAGAGTAGAGGTGTAACCCCAGTGTCCTGGCCAAAGTCTCTCAATTGGCTTTACCCATCATGGGCTCCTAATCATTCCAATCCACAAAATTGGCTCTATCACTGTCTCTTTACTCCACTAATAGCTGGTGTGTGGTGAGCGCACGGGCGCCGTTGTCCTGTGCCTACCTTAGCATCATCCAAGTGGATGCTGCACACTGATAGTGGTGTGAAGAGATCACCCTCATGATTGTGAAGCACTTTGGTTGTATGGCCATAAACAGCAAATGCGCTATATAAGTACACATTACATTACATGTTCTTCTGACCTCAGACATGAATAAAGCTCTTTTGCCAGAACATATGCTCGCTCAATATTTTCTCTCTTTTGAAAAATCTATTTAGATTCTGAAGCTAATTGTGTGAGGAAAAAAATCCTAGTATGTGCAGTATCTGATATACTCAGACCAGCCTATGTGTCACCATTGAGGTTGAGCTTTATTGTCATTCCTCTATGTTTGTGAACAGACAGTGGAACAAAATGTCATGCCTTGCTGGACCATATTGCTACAAAAATAAACATAATCATAAATATGAACAGTGGCACAGTGGGTAGCATGATTGCCTCACAACAAAAAGGTCGCTGGTTCGAGCCATAGTTGGGTCAGTTGGTAGTTCATTTCACTGTGGTGACCCCCTGATTAATAAAGCTGAAAAGAAAATGAGTAAATAAATAAATAAATAAGAACATAACACTAGAAATAAAAGCTATATAAACCTATACATAACTAACATACAGTAGCAATCTAACTATACTAACAACTAACTTTACATAAACTACTAATGGATTCTTGACCAATGTTTTTATTTTATTTACATTTTCTTTTGGAGATATACAGCGATTGTAAGAAAGTGTCTGGTGCAAATTCCCAAACTGGTTCAAGTGTCAGTTAAAGTGTCAAAAAGTAAAGAGTGTGTTTTCAACAGGTGGTTTGTCAAGCCCACTCAACCAACCCAGGCTTAGTTTGAAAACATACTGCTATATACGTTTCTGGAGAGTGTCAAATATGTCCCAGGAGGTAAGTTTTTTTTTCTTGCAATTTTTGTTTTTTTTTAATTCATCAAAGACCACTGTGTATGCATTTGAAAATATCAATTTTTTTTTGGGAGTGCCATTCCTGCCTGCTGTTGACTGACTTACTGAATGACTGACAAACTGACCCACCCTCCTCCTTTCCTAAATCTAAACTTTTAGTGTTTTCAAAAGCACTGATTGATCTGCCACCCACTTCCCTAAACATGACTGACAGTTTTGAAAATTAATCCAGAAAAAGAAAAGCTCTTGCCTGATTTTAATTACATTTTCAGATTTTTACTACATTCTCATCCTGTTATTTACTTCTTTATTTTTTTGCTTCTGTTTTTGTCTTATCTGGTTTCTGGAACCATTCTTCGATGGACTCAACCCCATCATCCTGGTCAGCTCCTTTCTGCATCTCAAGTCCGCTGATGTACATGGTAAGCTAACTGGACAAACTGGTAACAATGGCAAAGGCGTCCATACGGTGGTAAGCAGTCAGCTGGTAAAAAGGAACAGCATCATACTACTCCATAGTGTTCATTTTAAAGACAAAATGTAGCCATACTGTACATACATCTGGCTACAGCGATCTCAAAAAATGCATAAGGGGCTACGTTTTCAGAATGAGCCTATGTTGCACTCAACTGTTTGAGGCACACTCAGAATTGCATAATAATTTAAGGTTTTGAAAAAAAGGAAATTGTCCTGAATGAAGGGGAGAAGGGCACCAACGGTCAGCTGTGTTCATTGTCCGCCAAATGGTCTTGTGGTAAGCAGCACTACAGTTTCTGTACTAGACAGTGATGCAGCTGGTTAGTACACTCTCAATGGTTCTCTTGCAGAAGGTGGTGAGGATGGGTCGAGGGAGACTTGAACTTTTCAGCAGGTGGAGAAAGTGTAGGCATTGTTGTGCCTTTTAGAGAGCGGCATTGAATATCCAGCTGAGATCCTCTGTGATATGCACCTCCAGGAATTTATTGCTTCTGACTCTCCATATTTAAACTGTCAATTGTCAGTGGGGGGTGGTCACAGCTGTGCCTCTTCCTCTCTAAAGTGTGTTTCATCATTGTTAATCCTAAATAGCGTCTCCCTTACATTGGTTGGAGACAATAAGGGTCGTTGGAAGGTGAAGGTAGTTTTTGTGCAGGTGCATTATTGTGCATTTCAAATGTAATAAACGTGCATTAATAATTGTGCATTAATAATAATTAGTGTGTATTGGAGGGATGTGTCGTCATTGTTTAACGATAATTAACTTACTTCTCATTCTCAATCTGATGCTTAACTTCACCAAGTTAGTCTGATGTCCAGTCCAATCACGTCAGCTTGCTTTTTTGCAAAAGTTTGCAAAAAAAAGTGTTGCATGTTTTACATAAAAATTCCACTAAAAGCACTGTTTACATTCATTCAATTATTTTGTTTTCGGCTTGGTCTCTTCATTAATCCAGGGTCGCCACAGCGGAATGAACCGCAAACTTATCCAGCATATGTTTTATGCAGCGAATGCTCTTCCAGCAGCAACCCATCACTGGGAAACATCCATACACACTCATTCACACACATACACTACGGACAATTTAGCTTACCCAATTCACCTGTAGTACACATCTTTGTACTTGTTGGGGAAAACAGAGCACCCGGAGGAAACCCACACGAACAGGGGAGAACATGCAAACTTCACACAGAAACGCCAACTGACCAAGCTGATGCTTGAACCAGCGACCTTCTTGTAGTGAGGTGATTATGCTACCCACTGCGCCACAGTGCAGCTGGCACTGTCAAAATTTCTGCTAATTTTAAATATGTTACCTAGGGTACATTTTGTTGTAAGCTTCAGATACACATCCTTCTTGTGCACATATACTAGACATATACATATACATATACTATACTATACTAGGGCTGGGCGATTTGGCCTAAAATCAAAATCTTGATGTATTGAACATTTTAACTCGATTGCAATTAATGTATGATAATTTGATTGATTTAATTACTAAGTTTTCTACAGTAAATATGCTAACATATTGCAAGTGAGAGTTTTTTGAACGAAGGGTGCATTACTTGATTTTAAAATAATTGATGGAATCACACGCTATCTATGATTGTGTATTGAACGGCAACGTTAAACAACTAAAATTAAAGCATACATTGCCTAAAACAGTCACAAAATTTTTACTTTTGGAAGCAAAATAATTATTTTCTTCTAAATAAAATAACTTGTATATCCTGTAAATTATACTTTAAACAGTGTATTTATTGACATATGTTTTTAGCATTTTTAAGTAAATAAATATTTATTTTGATGAAAAATGTGCAATTTCAAGGCATCTCTGAAACTACCAACCATTGTCAATGTTGTGCAAACATGCAATGTGTAGTTAAATTATTTGAGAGGTTTAGTGCATTTAGCGAAAGAGTTTCTGCCTATAGGAAAGGCACACCCTTCACAGTGGTTCAAAAGATACCTGATGTTATATATTTAATGTTTTGATTATGTCTATTTCTGTACCTGTCACACTGAGATATTTCAAATGATATCAAACATGATAGATAAAGTCACTTGGGTTGATTTAGAACATTCAGACTTTGAAATGACCATTCTGTGTGAGTCGGGAAATGTTTCAAATGTAAATGGAGGAATGAAGGGAAGCTGGTTTTTCCCGCATTCCCACCTGCAGGGTTGTGGAGCCGATTGTCTCTGTTTTCGGCTCATGTTTGAATTGTCAAAGACATCAAAATATTTTTGATATCTCACGACTAACACAGGCATTTTATTACACTTGCAATTACTGCAAAAAAATTACTTGCTAAACAAAATGTGCTTTGTAAAAGGCACGCTGATGCTTATAGAATATGGCAATAATGTAAATTTTACACAAACAATGTCAGAATCAGAACACACACACACACACACACACACACACACACACACACACACACACACACACCCACACACACACACACACACACAAAAAAAATATATATAATATATAAATATATTAAAATATTAATATATAAAATTTAAAGATATTTTTTTACCCATAAAAAATAAAAATGGGTAATTCTTCATCTACGGGCACCTTTATGTGCTTTTAAAATTATATTGAAATATTTATGCATGTATACATAAACATATGTATTTTTTGCACTTTTACAATGTAGATTGTGTCAAAGCAGCTTAAAGTTCTATTAAGTTGAAATTGAAACAGTGACAGTTCAGTTTTCAGATTGTGATTTAATTTTCACTGCTGAAAGTCCCAACACTGAAGAGCAAATTCATCGATGCACACCTCCACAAGTCTCAAGATATCAACACAAGAAGACATAAGGAAATTTAAATATGCAGAAAATTAATTTCTATATTTATGAATATATACATTTCATTGTTTACTTTATTTTTACACACATTTAAATTTCTTTTTCATATTTAACCCTCTACCACATGTTGCCATATAGCAACATGATTTTCATTTCATTTCCCTGCCAATATTTCTTTAAGATCAATATTTATTTTTTTTTTTGGAAAGAGAAGACCTTAGCGTAGCCCATGATGTGCTTTGGTTAAGTCACATGACATGCTGTGTTTTTCTGTAGTGCAATTTCTGCCTGGCGTTTATTGTGAGTAGTTGCTGAATGCAAATGTAGACGTCAATAGAAACAAAGGATCAAATTATGTCAGATTCACAAAAAATCAGAGACATCACCTCCAGTAAGTTATGATGACATATTTACAACTCAAAATGTTTTTGTTTTTTTCTTTTTTAATCAAATTAGTTTTTTATAAATCTATCAAATGTGTGTATTGCCAAAAGGCAAAACAGTTCAATAGTGTAATGTGCAATTGTGACCATGAGAATGATGCAGACTGGAAATTGGATAGAGACAGTTCAGGTAAGTTAGCTCTAAGGCAGATAAGACAGGAGTAGTATAGTATATAGCATAATATATAAACATTGTTAGCTACATACATACAATACAATTTTATGATTGTTTTTAATAATATTCAGCAAAAAAGAATGGAATAAATGAAAGCTGTTGCAAGATCAGTTGTTGGAAAGTGTGCATAAGGTGTAATTTATAAAGTCTGTGTTAAAGCTGATGATATTTTCAAAAAACAAAATTATTAATTACTGTATAAGGAAAGTGCTAAATTTTAAATTTCTAAGTTGGACCCTCTGTTGTACATTGTTGTACATATATGGCAACATATCATATAGTACCTTAAAAAACATATTTTTAATTTTTTTACAGCAGTTCAAGTTCAGCCATTTTAAGAAAAGAAAAACATTCAAATATGTTTTATAATAGATTTATCATAATGCGTGGAGTAGAGGGTTAAATGTCTTTCTGTCGTGTTGATATGTATGTTTCTACAAGAAAAAAAAAAGAAAAAAATCTGAATAATCTAAATATTTCAGACTTCACAGGGTTAATAAAAACCCTGCTCTGCGCACATCAATACAGACCCCCCAGGACTCTTTACACTCTCTGAGAAACAATACCACAGTCATAGTGATTTAGTCCTGAGAATAAATCGTGCTCCACATGTCAAATATAACATTACATGACAAATAACAAAACACCATGCGTGAATCACACTCATTCACTTACTTACTATAGTGTCCTATTTAATACAACGCATAATCTCCATCTGGGTTTTTAACGTGTGCGTGTTATTTGCTTTAATATTTGCTGAGTCAGGCAGCTGGAGACACAGCAGCAAGGGGATCATTATGAAGCTCTCACTGCGGACTCATGCCAAAGCCCACGGCATGACATCAGAAACTGCTGAGCGAACCTGCCAGATGCACAACAGCCCTGCTCATCCATGCTGTACATTAAAGTCTCAGGTATCTAAAAGGGATATTATATCTGTGCAGGCTAACAATGTTAAACTGGTGATATAGCTGTAATGGTATTTTGACTTAATGTACTGTAGCTACTTGATTTTATGCTTTGTTAAATGTCATAAAATCAGAATTGTCACTGCTTATTTTAGTACTTTTATTGTGTGTGTGATACATAAATATGGACATAAAATAACTTTCCTGCTGACAATGGTTACATGGAAAACTAAAGACTACTAAGAAAGGCTCACCTCAACAATAAAAAGTTCTGTCATATTTACTCGCCTTGCTATTCTAAACCTGAATATATATATATATATATATATATATATATATATATATATATATATATATATATATATATATATATATATATATATATATACTGCAGTCATGCAGGTTTAGAATAGCAAGGCGAGTCAATATGACAGATTTTTTCATTGTTGACATATTTATTTTATTGTATATATATATATATATATATATATTTATATACTGCATATTAGGGGTTTAACGGTTCACAAAAATCATGGTTTGGTTCGATATGACACAGTGGTTTCCTGATTCAATATGTTTTCGATACAGCAAAAAAAGAAAAAAGCCAGAGGATTTCTCTGATTTAATTTTTAGTATTAAATCAGTATTAGTATTAAAAAACAAGATCATACTTTTATGTTAGTTTTAATACTTAAAAGTACTTACTCAAAAAATTTAGGCGCACCATACAAAATTTTGTCATACCTGCCAAAAATGATGAGCACCGTTACTACACGTTTGATATTAACAGATTCTATTATATATTAACACTCAAATCACAACTGACAAATAAACAAAAATCAACATGAACTCACTGGCCCTGCACACGCTGCTTGAAGTAAATGAGATAAGATAAATTAACAAAAATAACTGTGCTGTTCCCACGGGTGCTGTCTGATATTGCACAAATGATATTGACATATAACTTATTATTTGCATATGTCACCTTAATAGGAGTAATGGTCTTTTCATGAGCTGCAATATTAATTTCATCTCAGTGAATGCATGCTCTTTAGCGATGGTGAACGCTGTGTCAGTTGCACGACTGATTTAATAATGTTAGAACATTTCATGCTTTAAATGTGTAGATTCTGTGGCAAACACTGTTACCTGAAAACTTCGGCTTTACAGTGAATGCTTTATTTTTGCAGCGGATGTTAAGCACTGGAAGTCTTTTATCCACTCTTCGAAAAGTGTAAATGCTGGATTGACATTAATTACAAGATAAGAATCTGATGTGCCATTATTTGTAACTTTAGGTGGTTTCTAAAACTAAATCTGTCAGTGTTGTTTTCCATTTCCTGAATGCCTAATTCAGTGCATGAGGTGAACATTTTGCTGTGAAAACTTGATGAAACTGTGAAAACGAAATCAGGGCAATTTCAAGACCTGTCTCATTTCGACAGCTGTAAATGTACCTATCGTGATTTGTTTTGCCTGTTTGAAACTGTAGGAATTGCCTGTCTGAATGCTGCGTTGTGCATTTCCAGTTTTCATCTATTTCCAGTTAGTTTTTTTGTGATGTCAGTGTAAATGATTTTACATGCTCAAATATTACACTGAAAAAAGTGATTTTTGAGAGCGGTAAATATAATCTGTGAAAACCATATAAAATTTACTTGATTATTGCAGCCAACCAAGGAATTTAAAAGTAATGGGTAAATTCTACATATGCTACCCATTCGTCAACAGTAACAATCATCACATTGATAAAGGCAGTAAAGTATACCCTTAAACCGTGAGTTTTTTTGCTTGAAATTGCGCATGCGTCAGCCCGCGTTTTTGAGTGACTGGGCGACGCTGGATCCTCTCAACGGCTGCCATCGAACAGCAGAAGATAAGGTAAGCTCAATTTAAGGTCATTTTTGAAATTATGAGATATTACACATCACTTTTATTCTGCGTTCATTTGTTTAAAATGTCATTACTTGAAATTAAAGTTTGAAACTGTCGCTGGCGTCACCATGGCCCGGCACACACCAAGCCAACAGCCGGCTGTTGAGCAACGTCTGCCCGTCGGTCAGGCAACTTGGTATGTTGTGTTTCTTGCGTCGGTTTGATGTGTTCAAATACACAAACTGACCCCAGGCTAGAGGTCTGCATTCCTGCGGCTGTTTCGCGGGACCCGACCGGTTTTCTTGAGCACGGGAATAAATTTCCAGATAAAACGCAGTAACGTTAGCGGTCGGTAACTCTGGTGTAATTTTAACCGGAGCGGGTGGCCTAACTATATAGCACTCCCGAGGGAGAGAGAGAGAAAGAAAGAGAGCGCATTCGCCGTGCTGTGTGTGTGTGTGTGTGTGTGTGTGTGTGTGTGTGTGTGTGAGAGAGAGAGAGAGAGATTACATTTGAATGAGAGAGAGAGAGAGCGTTAAAGAGCGCATCCGCCGTGCTGTGTGTGTGAGAAAGAAAGAGAGCGCATTCGCTGTGCTTTCTGTGTGTGTGTGTGTGAGAGAGAGAGAGAGAGAGAGAGAGAGAGTGAGTGAAAGAGCGCATCCGCCGTGCTGTGCGTGTGTGTGTGTGTGTGTGTGAGAGAGAGAGAGAGAGAGAGGGAGAACAAGAGAGAGCGCTACTGCTTTGCACTAACGTTACTTCCCTTTTGTCTTGTTTGAAACATAAAAACAGTACCTCTGTATCCCATTTTTAAAAAATTGTGGGATCAGTTAAAACATTTTAGAATAATTTTTTTATCTTATATTTGGTATTTTTTTAAACATCAGTGTTTAATAATTTTTTTATAATCTTGTAATATGGTATATGAGGCATATTACATCTATGAAGCTAAGCATAGATATTAATATATGTAATTGCAATGCCTTTATTTTAGTGAGTTAAGTATACACATAACACATCATTTCTGCATAACTGACCTTTGTCAGACAGACTGCCTTGATCAGAGGAGCACAGATAAACTACTGTATTTATTTCCCCAATTGATCGCCATTCTGCAATTAGTTTTTTTTTAATGCCTGGGGTCATAATTCATTTTGCATATTAAACAAACACCTGAATAACCACCAGAGGTGATCATTTACATTATATTGTGATACACACAAAATCAACTGTACAAAATCTAACCCAGGTACATGTCTGATCATTTCTTTTGTGTAATTTCTGTTTTAATTTCTGTTGCAGGCAGAGTCTGTGTATGTGGACACTCACTATTTGACCCTTTCTTCAGTTTCTCTTGTCTGTCCTCCACAAGCAGAGACTCACTGATAGACAGCTGTTACCCATTCTAGGCCTGACACATCCAAACACGACCACACCGCAAGTGTATCCTTTACAGGTATGCAAGTTTTCCAAATAAAATAAATCGCATTGTCCTCAAAGGTGTAGTTACCTTAACCAAAGTCCTCAGTTATGGGAAAAAAATTGTAATACTTATTATCCTCCTTCTTCTTTCCTCATCTACCTCTTCTTAAAAAAATGACAATCAGATTATTTCTTAAAATTTCTACTTCATTAAATATCCGTTTATTGCTTTGGCAGAACAATATTGAAGCAAACATATGCAAGTAAGCTCATCAACTATTAATAACCTGTCTCAATTTCTTTTCTTTCTGTCTCTACAGCTAAAGAAACACACTACAATCAACAATGGCGGTCCAGTTAAGAGTAATTTTAGAAGAACACAACATTCAAAAATTGAAACTTCCAACAGGAATTCCAAATACATTGGAAGATCTTGTTTCCATAATTACTGCAACTTTCCAATTGCATGGGGAAATTGGACTACTATACCAAGACAGTAACTTTGACAATCAGTTTTTCAGTGTCACCTCAACTGCTGACTTGCATGACAAGGCCACTGTTAAAGTGATCCTAAAAGAGCCGACAATCACCCTTGACCTACACCCAGTATTTGAATCATCTACATTGAGTACAGTGAGCACCCACACTGAAAAAAGTGATTTTTGAGAGCGGTAAATATAATCTGTGAAAACCATATAAAATTTACTTGATTATTGCAGCCAACCAAGGAATTTAAAAGTAATGGGTAAATTCTACATATGCTACCCATTCGTCAACAGTAACAATCATCACATTGATAAAGGCAGTAAAGTATACCCTTAAACCGTGAGTTTTTTTGCTTGAAATTGCGCATGCGTCAGCCCGCGTTTTTGAGTGACTGGGCGACGCTGGATCCTCTCAACGGCTGCCATCGAACAGCAGAAGATAAGGTAAGCTCAATTTAAGGTCATTTTTGAAATTATGAGATATTACACATCACTTTTATTCTGCGTTCATTTGTTTAAAATGTCATTACTTGAAATTAAAGTTTGAAACTGTCGCTGGCGTCACCATGGCCCGGCACACACCAAGCCAACAGCCGGCTGTTGAGCAACGTCTGCCCGTCGGTCAGGCAACTTGGTATGTTGTGTTTCTTGCGTCGGTTTGATGTGTTCAAATACACAAACTGACCCCAGGCTAGAGGTCTGCATTCCTGCGGCTGTTTCGCGGGACCCGACCGGTTTTCTTGAGCACGGGAATAAATTTCCAGATAAAACGCAGTAACGTTAGCGGTCGGTAACTCTGGTGTAATTTTAACCGGAGCGGGTGGCCTAACTATATAGCACTCCCGAGGGAGAGAGAGAGAAAGAAAGAGAGCGCATTCGCCGTGCTGTGTGTGTGTGTGTGTGTGTGTGTGTGTGTGTGTGTGTGTGAGAGAGAGAGAGAGAGATTACATTTGAATGAGAGAGAGAGAGAGCGTTAAAGAGCGCATCCGCCGTGCTGTGTGTGTGAGAAAGAAAGAGAGCGCATTCGCTGTGCTTTCTGTGTGTGTGTGTGTGAGAGAGAGAGAGAGAGAGAGAGAGAGAGTGAGTGAAAGAGCGCATCCGCCGTGCTGTGCGTGTGTGTGTGTGTGTGTGTGAGAGAGAGAGAGAGAGAGAGGGAGAACAAGAGAGAGCGCTACTGCTTTGCACTAACGTTACTTCCCTTTTGTCTTGTTTGAAACATAAAAACAGTACCTCTGTATCCCATTTTTAAAAAATTGTGGGATCAGTTAAAACATTTTAGAATAATTTTTTTATCTTATATTTGGTATTTTTTTAAACATCAGTGTTTAATAATTTTTTTATAATCTTGTAATATGGTATATGAGGCATATTACATCTATGAAGCTAAGCATAGATATTAATATATGTAATTGCAATGCCTTTATTTTAGTGAGTTAAGTATACACATAACACATCATTTCTGCATAACTGACCTTTGTCAGACAGACTGCCTTGATCAGAGGAGCACAGATAAACTACTGTATTTATTTCCCCAATTGATCGCCATTCTGCAATTAGTTTTTTTTTAATGCCTGGGGTCATAATTCATTTTGCATATTAAACAAACACCTGAATAACCACCAGAGGTGATCATTTACATTATATTGTGATACAC
Organism: Danio rerio; assembly: GCF_052040795.2. Classification (NCBI taxonomy): domain Eukaryota; kingdom Metazoa; phylum Chordata; class Actinopteri; order Cypriniformes; family Danionidae; genus Danio; species Danio rerio. The sequence continues at coordinate 17,977,129 of NC_141036.1, read as the reverse complement.
ACAAAATCAACTGTACAAAATCTAACCCAGGTACATGTCTGATCATTTCTTTTGTGTAATTTCTGTTTTAATTTCTGTTGCAGGCAGAGTCTGTGTATGTGGACACTCACTATTTGACCCTTTCTTCAGTTTCTCTTGTCTGTCCTCCACAAGCAGAGACTCACTGATAGACAGCTGTTACCCATTCTAGGCCTGACACATCCAAACACGACCACACCGCAAGTGTATCCTTTACAGGTATGCAAGTTTTCCAAATAAAATAAATCGCATTGTCCTCAAAGGTGTAGTTACCTTAACCAAAGTCCTCAGTTATGGGAAAAAAATTGTAATACTTATTATCCTCCTTCTTCTTTCCTCATCTACCTCTTCTTAAAAAAATGACAATCAGATTATTTCTTAAAATTTCTACTTCATTAAATATCCGTTTATTGCTTTGGCAGAACAATATTGAAGCAAACATATGCAAGTAAGCTCATCAACTATTAATAACCTGTCTCAATTTCTTTTCTTTCTGTCTCTACAGCTAAAGAAACACACTACAATCAACAATGGCGGTCCAGTTAAGAGTAATTTTAGAAGAACACAACATTCAAAAATTGAAACTTCCAACAGGAATTCCAAATACATTGGAAGATCTTGTTTCCATAATTACTGCAACTTTCCAATTGCATGGGGAAATTGGACTACTATACCAAGACAGTAACTTTGACAATCAGTTTTTCAGTGTCACCTCAACTGCTGACTTGCATGACAAGGCCACTGTTAAAGTGATCCTAAAAGAGCCGACAATCACCCTTGACCTACACCCAGTATTTGAATCATCTACATTGAGTACAGTGAGCACCCATCCTGCTAGTACTGCTGAAACGGACATCTGCCCTGCAGATCATGATGCATCCTCAGAGGTGTCAAACTGCGAATCTTCAAGTTCCAGTGATACCATTATTCTTCCTGATTCATGTCGCTCTGCTGCATGGCCAGTGCCATTCCAAGTACCAGAGTTTTCCAGAGACATAGAACTAATCCTTGCAGAGGCAAACAACTCGTATCATGCCTCTGGAAGACACTTCATGGATGCCAGTATTAAATCAGCAATAATGCAAGAGCTTGCAAAAGTAATTTTTTCATACAACGCTTACCCAACCAATGAGCAGATCCTCTCAGTAGCTGAAGCCTTGGTTTCTAAGTTTCCGTGTCTTAGGGAGCCAGGTTCATTTGCGGGATTATATGGCTGGCAGCAGCGCATAAAAAACAAGATGCACAATTACCGTGCCAAGCTAAGATCTCGAAAATATTCTTACCCGGAAATTGAAATCAACACCTTAAAAAGGAAGCATCCCGCTGATGTAGGGCCTTTAAAAAATATAAAAAAGGCCAAAAAAGCAGAGGTTAATTACCTCCCTCCACACCCTACTGGTGAAAGCCAAGAGACACTGGAGAAAGAGAGACTTGAATTAATTTGTGAAATTACAAAGAAAAACAATGCAAAGATAATTGCAGATAAAATGAATAAAACCTTCTCTAGCCGAAGAATTGAAGTGGTCAGCCTCAGCCCCTCTGTTGATGTGTTTAAAGAAAGGTGGCCAGCATTATTCACTGAGGCTCAGGTGAGAATTTTTCTTTTTTTTCCCCCCACTAAGATACTTTCATGTGATTACTATGAGATCTGGTCTGTCATTTAACATATAATTTTTGTTCTTTTTACTTCCTAGATCAAGGAGGAGTTCAGACGCATCACAACGGTTTCCTTGGAGGAGACATTCCTGCGGAAGCTTGATGAGTACACACCTGGTCTTTTGCGGCTAATGTGTGCCAAAGGAGGAGCAGCTGGTTGCAAGATGCGTCCTCTGCTGGACAGTTTAAATGTATGTTATTTTATTTTTTCACAGATATATAATTATTAATATGAGGGAATTAAAAGTTAAATTATTTGTAAACAATTGCTTTGTTGTGTTAAGTTGAGCTCCTTACCAACCTAAACTAACTTTTAACATCAGTGTGTGAATTCAGTCTTATCCATCTATTTTCTTTGCTGCTTTATCCGGGTCAAGAGAAGCTTAAGCTAACCCAGCATTTATCAGGCGAAGGGGCAGGGTTCTCCCTGGACAGGTCGCCAGTCTATTGCAGGGCCGGAATTCAGTCTTAGTACATGCAAATAACCCCCCACTCTGCTAAATTGTATCTCCCTACAGACACAGAACATTGAGGAAAAAAGAGATGCTGTTGTCTGCTGCCTCATTAACTACCTCGGTGAAAGACAAGAAGATCTTTTCCATGAATGGCAGGTATGTCATATGGATAACATATTCTTGATTAACTCAAGGGATCCTCCTCTCATATCTCCCTTTTCCTTTTGTCTTCTACTCCCTTCTGCTCTCCTTTAGATAAACTGAAATATATTGAAAGAGCATCTTGAAATAAAATTGTGTGTGCTTTTTGTTTGTTTCTTTTTAACACTTAGGAATGTGAGGAGTACACAGACAAAACAATGAAGGTGATTGTGAAGCACAATGTCATGGCTGAGGAGGACGATTTGTCTATTGTGATCGAGGGAAACCAAGTGATGGAAGGATGTGGAAGCCGAACAAAGGCATGCATACTGCTGATGGGACTCATATATGCAATCAACATTGAATATCCAAAGGAGCTGAAGAACACATTTGAAGCTTTTCAAAAACTTTTTTTGGAAATTGATGGGGCAAAACTTCTGAAGAAAGTCCACAGCCTCAAAAATAAGCTTATGCAGTAGACATTTCTCTCCTTGTTTAAAGGGGATTCTTTGTTTGGACATACCTTGATGGAGTTGTAATGGACTGTTTTATATTTTTCTTCTCTTCCCTCATTTGCTCCACATACAGACACAGACCCATCCACTGTTTCTCAGCCCTCTCCATTGCTCTGTGTTTTCCCCCATATTGACAGAAAAGGAATACTAATAGATAGTGGCCTGAACAATTTTGATCTCACCTACCCTCTTCCCCATTTGTTTGCTTATTTCATTCTGATCCTATCTGCGAGAGTGAGAGTAAGGACAAAAAAAAAAAAAATGATGGTATTTTGTTTTTCTTTTATCTTTTTTTATATTTAATACTGTACATGCACAGAAAAACGAGGTTGTGTGTGTGGTTTTGCCTTTTAAAATATAATAAGTGGCCTCTGAAAGAGTTGTATGCGAGTAGCCAATTATTCAGAAACAACATTTGAAAATTATCTTAGTGAGCTATAAAACAGGTTTATTTGTTCATTATTGTGTGAAGCTGTTGCACTTTATTTAGCACTTTATTCTGTGTTTTTAGATACAAGAAAATCTTGATGTGATTGATCATTCAGCACTGCTCTGATTTCCTCACTTCTTTTTTATTTTCCTTTTTTTGCTCCCCTCTCTCCTCACTTTTCTTTTCTTCTCTGATCTAGATGTGTTTTATTATCCAACATTATTGAAACAACATTTGAAACTGTTGTCTTAATGAGTTATAAAACAGGTTTATTTGTTCATTGTTGTGTGAAGCTGTTGTACTTTATTTAGCACTTTATTCTGTGTGTTTTGATAATTTGGTGCATCAGTGCTGCATATAAGCAAGACTGTTCAGTTATTTTGTTTTATGAATGTATATGGATAACAGACCACTGGTCAGTTACTGTTGTGTAAATCTGAAAAGACACAAGTTTAGTCTAAGAGTTTAGATAAAAGAAAATCTTGATGTGATTGGACATCCAGCTCTGCTCTAATCTCCTCACTTCTCCTTTTTTTCTCCTTTTTTTTTTCCTTTTCTTTGCTTACTTCTTTTCTGCTCTGATCTGGATGTCCTAAAACAGGGAAATGTTTTATTATCCAACATTATTGAAATATTTGATAGATCAGCGAGTTATAAAACATGTTCATTACTTGAAATGTTGTGTAATGCTGTTGTGCTGCACTTTATTTTAAGTGCGTTTTCTGATTTTTTGGAATAAAAACATTGAGTTGATAACCAATTTAAATGTCTTTATTGTAGAGGTAGATTTTACCTTCTCTGAATAAGTAATTGTTATTAGGTAACTGATATTAATAAACTTCGATTTAAAGAGATAGTTTTTACCTAATAAGTAGGTGTTGAATATATACATAAATGTGAGGTATTTTTTACCCAATTTTTGTAGTATTTAATAGCTTTTTACTTCAGATAGTTTATACTCAATATATGGGATTAAATCTACCCAGCCAAAGACGATAGTTTATACTCAATGTATGGGATTAAATATACCCAGCCAAAGTCAATAGTTTATACTCAATATATGGCATTAAATATACCCAGCCAAAGTCGATGCAAATTGTTACCTCAGATTTATTGGGTAAATTCTATAGATTAGTTTTTACAGTGTACCGCTAAAATAGTTTGCTTTCATGGCAGGTGTTATTCATTTTTTTTTTCCATCACTTTCTTGCCATCACCCTCATAACTTACAGGGAAACCAAAGTGCTCCCAAAAGCCTGACCCACTGTTGGTTATAGGAGGATTACATTAATGTTACTAGGCATTTTGCTAGCTAGTGCAGTGTTTTCCCGACTGGAGTGGTGTTTGGAGGTGGGCAGGTAAGGCAGCATGTCACGTCATTTGGGATGTCTTGTTGAGCGTTGTTGCACTGAAAACATTATATTTTGTACACTGATTCTCTTTTATCTTTTTAGATATTAGTCGTTCATTTGTAATTCCTACCGAACGGTTCAATACGAATACGCGTATTGTTACACCCTTAATATATATGTTGAGACTACATGAGTGTAAAGAGATTTGTTCCCATATTTTTATTTTTAACAGAGTGATCTCTTTCGTCAATTACCAATCACAAATATGAAATTCCTGAAAACATCTTGACTTCTCTATTGCCATTTGAGTTGTCAGCAAGAAAGATTTGTCAGCAAGTAAGAACATATCTGTAGCCAGACCTTCCTTTTTTACTTTGAGACATGATAAACATGTGTTGATGCTGACCACTTAAAACATTCCATTATTTTTGGCCTTAGTGAATTTTAAACACTTTTTAAGTAAACTGTATTACGTTTTACCTCGAAATCATAAAAAAATAAAACATTTTGGTAACTGAATAATGAATAGCCTGCAATCTTTTGAAAGCAAAAAAATAATAATAATAAATTATAATAATAATAAAAAAAAAACATGACTTAAGCTAATGCTCTGACTTTTGGTACTATTGTGCCAAGAGGCTTTTAATGAAGAAAAGGCTTTAAAAAAGCTGAATTAAATACTTTCATGGGAAAACCGCTTATCCTATTATGAATTAACAGCTTACCAGGTAATCTCCAACATATTTGCCATTAAACCTTAGATTTAGATTAGTCCATTTTTAGTTTATTTGAGATGTCACTGAAATTATGTAACAGACAGGATACACCATACAAGACTTTCATTTCTATAGTTGCCACAGACATTGACAGACTCTCAACTTGAAGTTCAATTTTATGTCAAGATTGCAGTGTGATTGGTATAAACAGCAGACATCATCCAAGTTACCCATTATGCTTTCTCCAATAGCTGTAGACCTTTCCATTTCCTGATTTTTTTTATAAAGAAAAAGTCTAAAGGGAAACATAAAAACCAAGTGATACCCAACTAGAAATGAGAAAGTATTCAGTGCTTTTTACTCATTAAAAAAGTCAAGAATCTCTGTAAGATTTACTTTATTTCATAGGTAATGGATATTCACTTTTTGGCATTAACCTAAATGATTTGGACTAAATAATTTAGGGTGTCAGAAGGAACTATTTCCGGTTGGATTTTTTAAAAAATGTGACTCGACTATTTTATAAAGCATCTCTCCAGTGTGATTCCAGCCTCATGGTCTGACATCTGGGTCACAATTACAACTGTGCAGAATTCCACAATTTGATGCCAAAGCAATTTAAGGTAAAATAACAAACCAGACATAACATCAAATAATTTTAAGCATAGCAAATGCAAAAAAAAAAACATGCAAAAACATGCAAAATAATTAAAAAGTTATCACACTCTGTTGAGTGAATGTTTGAAAAGAATGTTTGAAATGATGCGATGCCATTGCATGTAATAGTATAGAGCACTATGGTCTTTGTGATCCGTCATTTACAAATGCATGAAAACCTAATTTATTGATATAGTACTATGATCAATACTGATTGTTGCTGTTTTGTGGTGAGACTGTGATAACAGATGCAAAAATGCCTTCTTTTTAAGCCCACACTTCTCATAAGCCCACACATTTCATTAAATCTGTTATTGTAATAAAACAGAGAAGCATTATTTGCATTTTCACAATACTAAGCTACATTTACTTGTATGTTTTGACTCATTTGTTGCAGGCATCTCAGCTGGATGAGAGTGTGTCCAGTTTTTGGCTTCATTTCACAAATCAATACTGGGCTTCGGAGCTGGATAGAGAAAGTCATAAACATCCAGAATCTCAAATTACATATATGCACATACAGATACAGATAACGGTGTCTCACGTAATTTAATGCTTTACTATATTTACTAAGAACAACACACTCTGTTTACATTTTCAAGATTTGACCTTATTACTAAACAGCTGTATCTTTCATTTTTAAGAAATCTTAAATCAGAATCTTTGTGCTATAACTTTTTTTTTTTTTTTTTTTTACAATTATTCAAACACTCATGTTACTCAAGTACCTTTATATTGTCTGCTTTACTGTTTATCCTCTTATTATATGCCAATACAACTGCATTCAAATATACCGTACATTCACCAACCTCTTGATTAGGTACAACTGTCCAACTACTCGTTAATGCAAATTTCTAATCAGCCACATGGCAGCAACTCAATGCATTTAGATTTGCATCATGGATGTGCAGCCAACAGATCTGCAGCAACAGTGTGATGCTATTACGTGAATATGTACCAGAATTAAGGCTGCACGATTAATCAAAAAAAGATCACGATCTCGATTCGACCCTACACACGATCCTAATTCAGCTTTTTCTACGATTCAGCTAATTGAATTTTCAGGGTCCCGAGAGAAACAAGGAATATGCAGAAGTCTTCACAGCACCATTGACACCTTCAAATGGCGTTAAAAGTGTCACATACTGTATTTATAAGGTATAATTCACCCAAAAATGTAATTTCTGTCTTCGTGTAATGATGTATTCGTGGCCACGAAATCACACGTGAGCTGACTGCCAGCTTTTGTTTAATACCGAGAACGCACACGTGCACGCATGACGGTAACTTTAGAGAACTAAACACAACCTGCATAGGCTGTGAATAACAGGTAATGAAGTTGTAAAGAAAGTTAAGTTTGTTGCACAGAGCGATCGTTTGATAGCTGCGTTGAAAGAATGATTTGTACGTGTGTTTTTTTCTCATTGTGACAGCAGCCATGAGCAACACTTGGAAGTGAAAGTGAAACCTGTGCGCACATCAATGATCATATAGCATTTTTAGGTTATGATTACGACAAGCAGTTGATGTTTTTTCTTTCATAGCGAACACAAAGTGTTGTGCATGAATATAAATGTTTACTGAGTCAGTATAATAACCCTAGCCCATATATAATGTTGAATATAATGCAAGAAGGAATCTGATAATGACAAAATTCTAATTTTACTAGTGAAAACAAATGGTCTAATAATGCTGTCAATGACAGATGACAAGAACATGTCTTAAACATAATAAATCAACTTTTTAATAATGAATAGTTATATTCTGATGACATAATTTTACTGTGAATTAGCAAACAGGACATATTGAAAGTCTGTTTAAGTCCACCATAATGACGGTACAAAATTTAGCATTTTAAGCAAAAGTAGGCTACACATAGGCCTAATATTATTATTGTTGTTTTACCATATGTTTGAGAATTAACAATAATAATATGCTAATCATATTAACCTTTAATTTACATCTACATAATCGTAAGAAAATTGTGATCTTAATTTTAAGCAAGTAAAATTAAGATTTTAATTTAAATTTTAATTTAAAATCGTAATTCACATTTTTGATTTTGAATCTATGCCACGAAGGATTAAGGCAGTTCTGAGAGCAAAATGGGGTCCAACCCAGTACTAGTAAGCTGTAAAGTAGCTAGTGAATGTGCTGTTTATATCCAGATATTTGTTTGGATCAACCTATTCAAATCTTTACTGGTGGATTTCCAGTCTTCTTTCATCCAAATCTGTTTGATATAAAATGTTTACTTTAAATACTTGAAACTTTCATAACATGATTTCATAACATATTCATGCTTGTAAAATGATGGTTAATGATGACTTGTGTTGTTTTATTTTTATTGAAGATTCTTAGTTTTATAGGTAACACATTAAAATATGTGTGCACTAATATGCATTATTATGCATTAATTAATATGATAAATAATGTCTGACTCATGAAGGACTACCATTTTTAACAAAAAGTCTATATGATGAATACATCATATAGATTAGATTAGATCAACTTTATTGTCATTACATATGTAAAAGTACAAGGCAACGAAATGCAATTTACTGTAGGTCCAACTAGGAGTGCAATAGCAGCAAGTGCAGGATATAGATATATACAAACTGTCATTAATTAAATGTATCATAATAAATTTTCAATTAACATCTGGTATTAACTAATTGTGTAAATAAATGTGTTAATTATCAAAAATGAGTTATTTAAACTATATTTGCAAGAATTGATCAGTTTGTTTGTAAAAAGGGTTAAGTGTTTTTTGAAGTAATGCTAACAGCCATGCTGTTATAATTCTGATTATAATTAGTACAGAACCATATTCAAAAGTAGTTCACAGTATGTCATAGATATACTGACTGAATTGTTTCCGGCTCCTGATTATGTACCTCAAAACAGAATGTGTATGCTGATCCTGCACAGCGTGTTGACCTCCATTTTAGTGCTGTATTGCATTATAAACACTATTTGTCAAACCCTCCTCCCTCTTCCTCCCTCCGCTCTTCCCTTCATCCAACTTGCATTTCCTTCTATCAGTATGGATATGAGGCAGGTGGCTGAGCAAGAGAAGTTTGACACAGTTTCATTGTCAGATGTTTAATGTGCTGTAATGCTGATGCTGAATGTGTGCATGAATGTTCTGGGCCAAAGTCAGTTTGTTCTGCACCACTTGCTATGATACAATGCAATACAATCTGTAAAATCAAACTGTTTCAGAATATAGTTGTGTTTTTCTCAACCCCAACTCCAATAAAAAGCAACACACCCCATCAATGAATCAAATTGATATAACTAATTAATATAATTTAAAATGAATATGATAAAATATTATTCATTTATTAATTTTCCTTCGGCTTAGTCGCTTTATTTATCAGGGGTTGCTACACTGGAATGAATCGCCAACTATTCCACCATGTGTTTTACATAGCGAATGCTTTTCCAGCTGTAATCCAGTACTGGGAAACATCCATACACACACATTCACAAACATACACTACGGCCTATTTAGTTTATTCACCTATAGCGCATCTCTTTGGACTGTGGGGGAAATCGGAGCACCCAGAAAAAACCCAGGCAAACACAGGGAGAACATGCAAACTACAAACAGAAATGCCAATTTAGTCGAGACTCAAACCAGCAACCAACTTGCTGTGAAGCAACAGTGCTAACCACTGAGCCACTGTGTCACTCGATAAAATATTATTAAAATACAATTTTCTTAAATACAATGCATTAAAAGTAACATTAGGATAATTCATATACAACCTAATAATCTTTCAAAACTTGTAAACACTACCCACATTACTTTGCCATTTTTCTTTAAAAAAGAACTGAAAACAAGTAATTATTAACCCTCTACCGCATGGTGTTGCCATATGGCAACATAATATTTATGTCCATTTCCCTGCCACTGTTTCTTTAAGACCAACGTTCTAATTTTATTGTTGGAAAAAGTAGATCTTAGTGTAGCCAATGATGTGCTTTGGTGAAGTCACATGACATGCAGTGTTTTTCTGTAGCGCAATTTCTGACAGACTGGCGTTTATTGTGAGTAGTTGCTGAATGCAAATGGAAACGTCAATGGAAACAAAGGATCAAATTATGTAAGATCCCCCCCAAAAAATCTGAATCATCACCTCCAGTAAGTTATGATGACATATTCACAACTCAAAATATTTTTTTTATTAAATTATTTTTTTGTAAATCGATCAAATGTGTGTGTGTGTGTGTGTGTGTGTGTGTGCGTGTGTGTGTGTTAACTGTGCAACAGTGGAATGTGCAGTATTGCTATGAGTTAGCTAGCTAGCAAGGTCAGCTGTGAACTTTTAAGTTGTAACAATAACAACATGAGTGCAATTAGTATAATGTTGATTAGTTTTATGTTAATGGCATTTGCAGTTTGGATAAAATCTAGTTTAATTGATACTACTAATACTACTTTTGAATAGATATGAATACAGGGAACAGTTTATTAGCGAGCACCACCATGTTCTATGGTAAGTGAAACAAGAAAAGGACAGAACTGGCTCGTCTTGCAAATGAAAGTGTGGATGAGATGGGTTTAGTGACCATGAGAATGATACAGATTAGACCTTTAATAAGAGCAGTGATGGAAACAGTTCAGGTAAGTCAGCTCTGAGGCATATAAGACAGCCGTATAATATGTAGTATAAACATTGTTAGCTAGTAGCTACAGTATTATTCTGATACATTTGGATAGACTTGTTATTTATTTGTTATAATATTACTGGAGAAAATTTTATAAAGTATCTTAAAAAGGATCTTTTTTACAGACCTTCAAGTTAAGCCATTCTAAGAAAAGAAAAACAGTCAAATATTTTGTTTTTAATAGATCAATTATTATGTGTCCAGTAGAGGATTAAATCAATAACATAATTCTATATGTTTCTTTTATTTAGTATAAATATAATGATTATTGAAGCACAGTCAATAATTTTCAACTTTCTTTGATTTGTAGAAAGTTCAAAATAACAGCATTTATTTAAAATAAAAAATTTTGCAACATTATCATGGCTTTTGATCGAATTAATGTGTTTTTGAAATTAAAATTTTTTCTTTGTGTACATAAAGTATGACTGGTTATAGTACCGTCATGGTTCCACAAGCATGTGAAGCAGCAGTGATTTACAACAGTGATAATTAGTTTTTCTTTAGAATAAATAAGCATATTAGATTATTTCTGAATGATCTAATTTCTGATCATGTGACATTTTACTTTTACATAAACTACTTTTAAATTTTTATATAGTTTTAATGAATAAATAAAGAAATTTTGAATTGCTGAACTGATGGAAATGACAAGTATAAAGACTGCAACTTTGGAACTGTAAATATAACTTATTGTCTCTTAATAACAAATATTAATTAGCTGAAATTATGTAAATAGCCAAAATTAAAATAATAAGCATATTAGACACTATTTTCTGAACAGTAGAACAGGTTGGTTGCTGTGAAAACATTTTCTGGCAGGCTGTTAATCTGGAAAAATCCCAATTCTGTGTGGGATCTGACCTTAAAGCATATTTATAGAAAGATCTATAACAGGGGTCTCAAACTCAAATTGGCGGGGGTGCATGTTACATTCAAGCAGAAGAAAAAAAGTGGAAACCTGACATTATGATGCATCTTAGGACAACAGACATGACGTTTATATTTCAGGCATTACCTGTCACCAGTGATAATGCAAATCATCACATCATGTCACACATCAGCTGCTGAAATGTGGTTGTTGTGTGTATAGTTAAGCGTTAGACACAGTAATTCTTCCACAGAGTATATCCAGTCAAAACTCTATCTTTTTGTTTGTATCTATCTTGCTGTACATATTGAAGGGGTAGTTTAAATAGCTATGAAAATACTACAAATAATTGGTATAATAATTATTATTTTGTCCCAACCCAAGAGCAGCAGAAAGCAGTTTGGCTAACTTAGGTGACTTATTTTTCCCAATATTTTTCTTTTTTTTTTTGTAAAACTACAACAAAGAGAGGAGAGGTATGTAAAATATTCACATTTACTTTAACAAGTTCAATTCAGCAAGCAGTACAATTTTACTAATGTATATAGTTTTTATGCAAATCTTAATAAGTGTTTGAGGAAAAGCTATTACTGTAAATGAGACCATTTGAATGGAATATTAGCACAATTACCATATTTGTTACACCACCACCATATTGTGTAACCCATGAAGAAGTGTTTGTATGACAAAATACAAGTGGGATAAAACTGATAATAATCAAAGGACCTTAATAGAGCTTAAGTAAAAATAGAGCATTTACAGACATGTATTTTAACCTTTGTCCATACAAGCCTACATTTACCAACCAGTCTCCGCTGGAATGCCTTAAATTATTATAAATTAAAGTGCTTAATGTCTTTAATTCAACAAATCAATAACTTTCTTCTGTAGAATAAAAAAGAATATACTTCAAAGAATGTTGGTAATTTATCAGTTTTAGCAAATAAACTAAATTTTTACAGAATGGACATGAGGTATTTAACAAAGTGTTGCCCTTTAATTAAAAAAAAAAAGATAAAATTGGTTGATAAAAGGTTAATAAAATCATTAGAGATTTTCCTTTCTGAGTGAATTATTCCCTCTGACATGCCACAAAGCTAGAATAAAAATTTTGACTCGTTCTTCAAGTGTGCTTCAAATTCAGGATGGTCCCAACCTGATTCCCTCCTTTCCTCCACACATATTTTTCTCTGGTCTCCTGCATGTTTTACCCCTCCCACCATCCATCCCTCTCGCTTTCTCCCTTTCACTGCAATGAAATTCAGCATGTTTGCAATCTCTCCTTCTCACTTTCCAGTCCATTTCAGCGTGCAACACGATACTACAAGAGCATTTCCAACAATAGAAATCTTCGCTCTCCGTAATCGCCGTAAACAAGCTCCATCACTGCATTTCATCGCTCCATCATCTCTGCCTCCCACACACAGACACCATGCAGTAGCATAAATCAAGAGATGTGGGTTAGAATACAGACACACACACACATACACACACAAATACATGTGCACATGTAAACACACAATGTGACAGCTCAAATGTTTAACTCAATGTTTCCCTTCATCAGCCAATTTTCTTTCACACATCTCAAACGTGCAATAAAAATCGCCAGCCACACACCAGCAACCCCCTTCCCGGTGCTGTAATTAACACTCACACTTAATACACACGCTCACGTGCAGCCTGCCAGAAAGTACAAGAAAAGAAGAGGGTCTTACTGAGGGTTCGGGAGCCGATACATCCCATGGTTTATTCACAAAGGCCCTGGACACCAGCAAGGAAGCGCTAGCCTTTCTCTATACATTCTCTCTTCCTCTCTCTCCTTTCTCTGTTCTGGCTGCTGATTCTCTCCACTCATGCTGCTCCCCCCCTCCCTCTCATTCTCTCTCTCTACCTCTCTCTCTCTGTCTGTGCAGTCTTAGCCGGCAAGTCAGTGCTTCAGAAATTACCAATATTAGTACTTGTATAATTGTATTGTACCAATTATTAATCATTTAATGCAATCAAACGTGTGTGTAAACATTTTATTTAGGTATATTTGTAAACATTTCATACAGAAATTTCATATATGTATATAAACAGATTCATATTCATAAACAGATTTCCATTGTCATTGTCTGAATATTTGTTTTGTTGCTGCAAATGTGCTGCTTTTGCACGATTGTAATTCTTATACTCCATATATATAAAGTCACTCTCTCTTGTTCTGTCCTCTGACCACTGAACCCAACTTGCATAAACATTCATTACCGCAATACAGGAAAATCACAAGATCTCACCACAGGATACTCCTGTGATGCTCTCAAAACTTGAAAAGATTTTCTTTATTCTCTCTCTCTCTTTTTCTCCTGTCATTCTGCATGTTCAGGTTCCTCCCTCTTTCTTGGTGGCAAAACACACACACAGGAGGAGTGGCTTTGTTATCTGGAGATCACTGCCGCCCACTATATCACTCATTTTTTTTTCACTCTGATTTTTCCTTTCCTTCTTTCCATTCTGACCTGCATATGTGTTTAATTACCATGAGGTGATGGCTTTATCTCTGCCTCTCTCTCTTTCTCATGTATAATACACGCATGCACAGGGATGTTTTTGTCAAGCTCAGTGATGCAGACTGTGTATAAAAGAGGGAGGGTCAATCCGTTTTTCCTTGAGTTCAGCCAGGGAGAGATGGAAGGATTTCAAACAGAACTGTTTAACTGTAAGACTATACACAAAGAAGCAGAATCATATTGAAGAGTAGAAGAGAGTTAAAGAGAAAGGGGCAAAAGGGGAGAGAAAGAGATGTGGGGGATGGATATGAGGAAATTTGGGGAGAAAGAGAGAGGGGGAAAGAAAGAGAGGAAGATGAAGAGAGGGAGGGGGATGGTTAATTCTGTATGTACACAAAACGATGGCTAGACGCAGCAGTCCAGCTGTAATCCACCCAGTCCTGGAGAGTCATACTGTGCTCTGGCTATTTATAGATTAGCATCTTTTCGTGTGTGTGCGTGTGAGTGTGATGTTTAATGTGATGCAGTGTGACTCTGTAAATTGACATGCACTGCTGGATGAGCCAATGAATTGTTCCTGATCAAATTAATTACAGTTTTCTATTTGATCTGTAGGCAATAAAATGCTAATTGCTAGAACCGTGAAAGAAGCAGGATATATTCAACCTTTGTGTAACACAAGGGTGCTGGACAACAGAGCTGAGGATCCAAATGCAGGTTTATTATGAGAATAGTCAGGCAGGCGAGGGTCAATCACAGGGGCAAACAGAATCATCAAGGACAATCCAAAAAAAGAGTCATCGAAAGCAGCCAAGAGATCAGTTCAGGTGGCCAACATCAAAAAATAGTAATCAAAGCAAAGATTTAAAAAAAAGGCATGGGAAAACATGGCGAGGAAAAATGGTTCGTAATGGTTACAGGCACAACAAGACTCAGCAATGTGTGTGGAAATGAGAGGTGGCACAGGTAATGAATCAATAGCTGCATCAATAGCTAAATCCCACTTCAGCGGGATTTAGGCAGGTACAGCAAACCATCGCATCATTACGAAACGATTAAAATGACAAACAAATAACTGGTTACTGTACAGCCGTAAATTATTTGTCTATACGTTGGGCTGTGCAATTAATCGAAAATTCGATTTAAATAAAAATATTTAAACCTGCATTTATTCTAGCTAAAATAAAACAAATAAGCCTTTCTCCAGAAGAAAAAAATATTATAGGAAATTCTGTAAAAAATCCTCTTAAACATCATTTGGGAAATATTTATATGTAAAAATAAATTCACAGAAGGGTGAATAATTTTGATTTCAACTGATAATTGTTTTGCATAATCGTAATTACAATTATGACCAAAATAATCGTGATTCTGATTTTTCCCATAATCGAGCAGCCCTATCTATACGCACATACCTGTGTGTTCTCATTCATCATATTCATATACTCACCGACCGACTGCTGGCATCGAAATTGAGTGGTCTTGCCACTAATAGAGGGACCCAGCGCTGGGAGCACACCCATCCATAATATAAAACCCACAGAAATCTCCGCTAATAACTCGATATAAAATGTATTTTATAACATCCTCATTTACATAGATGTTGTCAAACACTCAGCCCAAATGCTCCTGAGAGAACTGAAACAGGAATTTTTCCCTATAGGCATTATGACACTTATTAGGTGATTCCCCTTTATTTAAAGATGTTGCTTGTTATATCTTAATTAAAGGAAAGTGTTAAGTATTTCAGCACATAAGAGCAAGTAATAAAATAAAGCCTATATTTCGTTGCCCTCAGCAGCTATGCTCTAATAAAGCTCTTCATGTATTTAAAATGTCATTTTTAGATGTGACCACACCATATGAAAACATAAACACTTGTTTGTGGACACAGAACACATTTTGTATTTGCAGGTTTCCTTGATGCGTCTGTAAAGAGGCGGTGCGGAGCTGGATGACAGAAAAAAGGTAGCCTCTGCTTTAACTCACCCCAAAAATTCTCTCTTTGCACGATTTGATTAATATCATCGTATCCAAATACTTTATAAATAATATTTTAAACCTTCTTCTGTGTTTATTGTTTTTATAAAATATCTAAAATCTTTTTTTCAGACAGGCTTTTGTAAAAAAGTTTAATATGGCTTAAAAATTGTTTGATTTGTATATAGTACCTAAATCGTTATAGCTAGCTTTTGTTGGTTTTATATTGGTTTATTTATTTAATGCATTTTTATTATATCTATTTGTAATTGTTTAAATTAATTCAAAATAGCTTAGGCTACTTTATCAAAATATGACACTATTGTTTTGAGCCTGCAAAAGTGGACACGTAATTTGTAAAGTTTTTTGTCTTTCTGTCGTATTCATATTGTGTATTATCTACAAAATAAAGAAGAAAAAAAAGCCGCTCGCAGAGCTGTGAAGGGAGCACTCTTTTGCTCAGTCCAAAAACTCTCGACATCCTTTACTTGCTGCTGTGTCTTTAATATGGTGTAAAGATTATTATGCATTGTTAAAACATCAAGGAGGACAAAGCAAAGAATGTCACTTATAAATTAAAACTATTATTTTATGCAACAGCCTTACATTTAAAAGGGAAACATAATGGCGATCATTCGCAAAAAGACCCCAGCCTTTAAGCCTAGATGTTTTCTTTCCCTTATTTATTTATTTATTTATTTATTTGTTTGTTTGGCACATGTACTCATGTGCGATTAGAAAACTAGTGTCTGCCTCTCCTTTCACTCCGCCCAAAAACCCTTGCTGGCCCTCTTTGGCCCAAGGTATTTGGCGGGCCGAAAAAGGCCACCGGCCCCAAGAAAGCCCCGCTTTGGTCCGATGAGGCCCCAGAAGTGACAGTGGAAACGCGACAGTGGAAAAGTGACAGTGGCTAGCCCTGGCTCACTCACTTTAGGCGTGATAGTGGAAATGCTGCTAATGATAAGCTTCAGCTGTGTTTCTGTGTGTGTGATAAGGAAAAACCAGAACAGGTGTGTGTGTGCGAGGTGCATGACAGGATTTGTAATCCATTTGCGTGCAGATTTGTAGTTCCCCTTCGGATGGGTAACTTCAATGCTATAAGTGGATTTAATCTACGTATGGGGATTTTGTTCAGAAAGCCAATCGTCTAAAAGAGTATATAAACAGGCCAATAAAATGCCAAATGAATTGGCAGCGTCAGCTTGCGCACCTGATGCTTGTTGCAATCAACTTAGCAGATAAGCACAGGGAAAGCCAGACGACACTAACTTTTAGCCAGCGGAGAAATTAAAATGGTCGTGCTGAACTGAGTCTGGTTCTCTCAAGGTTTTTTTTCTTCACTGTCCTATTGGTGAAGTTTTTTTTTCCCTCTCCGCTAGCCCCTCTGGCTTGCATGGTTCAGGAACTGTGAAGCTACACATGAATGATTTTGCTCTTCAGTGTTTGGACTCAGTAATGATTTCAAACCACACTGAACTGAACTTAAACACTAAAAACTGAACTACCCTGATCCAGTTACTATGACCATTTATGTTAAGCTTCTTTGACACAATCTACATTGTAAAAGCGCTATACAAATAAAGCTGAATTGAATTGAATTTAATTAAACTTTTCGCTTCAGAGACTTCTACAGCCTTCTGAGAGAGTCGATGAGGGTTCCTGCTGCTGATATCCAGCGATTTCGAGCGAACGAGAGCAATCTCCCGGTCCAGAGTGTGTACACGCAGCGGCAGACGGTCGAGCTGGGCTTCTCCCTTGCCTGGTGTTCTTTGGGTCCAGTCCTCCAGAGCGGTGCGTATGAAGTTGCAAATTTTACAAAAAGAGCAACACAGTCGTGCAGCACGTCCTTTTCAGGATTGCGCTCCGACCGTGTGTTTCTGGACGCAGTGTTTTCCTGTCCCCGGATGATGGGCACGAGCACTGCGTTGCATGTCTGGGGGTCCAGCATGTTAATGCGGTGGACGCGGGGAGTTTATGTCGTCATTGCGATGCCATGACTGTTGCGCAGTTAAGATCGCGGCTAGCCCTTGCAAAAGGGCGAACCACCCCAGCTGTCCCTGCACTGCCGCGGACCTCCCGCTCCTCCAAGCGCTCCATCCATGCTTCGAGCGGAGGAAGCGATCCGTCTAACCAGACGGTAGCCCTTACGTTTGATGACATCGAGGACCAGACGTCCATTGCTGCATCGAAGGGTGGGCTTTCATTGTCCAACAAGGATCCAGACCTGCTCGCCCCCTAAGGGCAGGTGAGCGCTGTCAAAACGGATCCCGAAACGGACATGTTAGCCGTGCTGTCCTGGGCTGCTTCGGCCGTGGGGTTGGAGATGGTTTATCCCCCAGCTCCGCGGCCGGACCGACTAGATGGGTGCTACATAGAGGACAAGAGGGCGAAGCCTTCGAAACATCTCATCCCCTTCTTCCCGTAGGTGCACAGTAGGCTTGCGCAGTCTTGGAGGGCACCTTTTTCTGCCCGTGCTGCATGTCCCTCCGCCCTCACCACTTTTGTCGGTGGAGCAGCCAGGGGGGTATGAAGCGAGTTTCCTTTCTCTCACCCCTCGACCCCCCCCTACAGAGTTTGGGTGCAAGGGGAGAGTGAATCTCTCGCTTCCAGCTCTTCCGCGGGACCCTCGCGCTTCCTGGATCAGCACACCCACTCCGCGCTGCCCCACTGCTGGTACGTCAGCGATTGTAGCGATGAGTCCATTAGTGAGGGCTCTGCCTGCCTGGTTAGCGCGGGCCTGCCCTTCTTTTCTCGGGCTGGAGCTGGACTCTCCGGAGAGTGCGTTCAGCTAATGCTGAACTGTCTGAGAGAGTTCGAAAGCAAAATAGTGGTCCCACTGAAATTAGTTAAGAGGCTCCTGGGGCATTTGGCATTCACAGCCGCTGTCACGCCACTCGGATTACTCCATATGAGATCATTTCGGAACTGGCTTCACGATCGAGTCCCCAGACGCACATGGCACGCGGGCACACACCGGGTCACTGTTACTGCGCTGTGTCACCGCGCCCTCAGCCCTTGGAACAACCCCTCGTTCCTACAGGCCAAAGTGCCTCTAGGAAAGACGTCCAGACATGTTGTTGTTTCAACAGATGCTTCCAGCACAGGCTGGGGGGCTGTGTGTTGCAGGCATGCAGCTGCGGGCCTGTAGAAAGGAACCCAGTTGCATTGGCATATCAATCGCATGGAGCTGTTGGCATTGTTACTCGCTCTCCACCGTTTTTTTCCGGTGCTGGAGCAGCAGCACGTACTGGTCAGGAGGTGGCGTATATCAACCGCATGGGGGGTATTCGCCCCTCGCCGCATGTCTCAGCTCACCCACTGTCTGCTCCTCTGGAGTCATACGCGGCTGAAATCGCTGCGCGCCATTCACATTCTAGGCAAGCTCAACCGTGCAGCCAATGCACTCCCACGGCAGCCTTTACGTCCCGGAGAATGGAGACTCCACCCCGAGTCTGTTCAGCTGATATGTGCGCGATTCGGGAAGCCCAGATCAATCTGTTTGCTCCCCCGAGATTGTCATTGCCAGTTGTTCTTTTCTCTGACTGAGGGCTCTCTCGGTACGGATGCACTGGCCCACAGCTGGCCTCGGGGCATGCGCAAATATTCGTTTCCCCCAGTGAGCCTGCTTGCGCAGTTACTGTGCAAGGTCAGGGAGGACGAGGAGCAGGTTTTGCTAGTTGCACCACTCTGGTCCCTCTGGCCCAACTGGACCTGGATGTCAGAGCTCTCCCTCCTCGCGGCAGCCCTCTCCTGGCAGATCCCTTTGAGAGAGGACCTACTCTCTCAGGGACAGGGCACCATCTGGCACCCTCGCCCTGATCTTTGGAACCTCCACATTTGGTCCTTAGATGCGAGGAAGACTTGGGTAACCTACCGACTGCGGTGGTTAATACCATCACTCGGGCTAGAGACCCCTCCACGAGCGCGCCTATATACATCCAAATTATTTGCCAAAATTATTAATTGTTCAGGAGTTGGGCATTTTCACCTTTATTCAGATACATTTCATGCATGTCCATCGTGACAAACAAGATAGTGGATGAACCACTATAGAGTGTAGTTTTAATGGAATGTTTAAATACCGCATGGGGGGAAAAAAACCCAGCATGTCTTAGTAACTTAGATGCACTTTATAGGTAGTGTCAGAAAGCTGTGTGTATAGACTATCCTGTCTCAAAATGCAGCAAAAATCCTACACAAGGGTAATAGTTTAGGGCGTTTACATGTTTACACTTGGAGAGCAGCATATACAGCGGATCTTTCAGTCTATAATATTGTACTATAATATTGCAGTGATATTAATAAACTGTGATACTGTAAAATTAGTAACTAAATCATTGACTAATCATTCTAAAGTAAAAAATGTTTCTTATTTACATTGTGACGTGTGCCCTGTAATCCACACGTAAGTCCAGCTGCGCTCTCATAGCAGGAAACAAAACTAAACAAAACCTTGATTGCAACACATTAATAAACAACACTGATGACCCGTGTCTCCAAATTCTTGTTCTTTTAATTCAATTCAGCTTTATTTGTATAGCGCTTTTACAATGTAGATTGTGTCAAAGCAGCTTCACATAAATGGTCATAGTAACTGGAACAGTGTGGTTCAGTAACTGGAACAGTGTGGTTCAGGTTTTAGTGTTTAAGTTCAGTTCAGTTCAGTTTAGCTCAGTTCAGTGTGATTTAATCATTACTGAGAGTTCAAACACTGAAGAGCAAATTCATTGATGCGTAGCTCTACCAATCCTGAACCATGCGAGGCAGTGGCGACAGCGGAGAGGGAAAAAAAACTTCACCTGATGGGAGTGAAGAAAAAAAAAAACCTTGAGAGAACCAGACTCAGTTGGGCACGACCATTTTAATTTCTCCGCTGGCCAAAAGTCTTGTGCAGAACTTCATTCGTCGTGGTTTATGCTGGAAGATGGCCTCAATGAAGACTCGTCTGTCCCTGGAGCGTCGCTGGAATCAGACACATGTTCTCCACTCCCCACGACCATCAGCGCAGCAGCAGCTCAGGATATGGCCTGGTCCCGGATATGGAATCCTTGGGATCATCACGTCGCTGGTCTTGGATCCAATCAGTGACTCCGCCTAATCTGAGGACCTCAGGATGAGTATCCCCAGGTGAAAATAGAGAATAAAGAGAATAATTAGCGTAGCTGCTGTTCATAGTGTATATAAGCAAGATGCAGAAGCCAGTGTGGAACCCGCTAGGTGATGCATTGAGTGTATGCTTTACTAAACAGATAGGTCTTTAATCTAGTTTTGAACTGGGAGAGTGTGTCTGAGCCTCGGACATTACCAGGAAGGCTATTCCAGAGTGTAGGAGCCATGAAAGAGAAGGCTCGACCTCCTTTAATTGATTTTGCTATTCTAGGTACTACCAGAAGCCCTGAATTTTGAGATCTTAAGGAGCAAGTTGGTTCGTAGCGAGACAGAAGGTTGGTTAGATAAACAGGAGCTAGATTATTTAGAGCTTTATAGGTGAGAAGTAATATTTTAAATTCAATACGAAACTTAACAGGCAGCCAGTGTAAGGAGGATAAAATTGGGGTTATATGATCATATTTGCAAATAGAGCATTACAGTAATCCAGTCTCGAAGTCATAAAAGCATGGACTAGCTTTTCTGCATCTGAGATGGATAGCATATTTCGTAATTTAGCGATATTTCTCAGATGAAAGAAGGCAGTTTTTGTGACATGGGATATATGGTTTTTAAAAGTTTGATTGCTGTCTAATATGACACCCAAATCTTTTATAGTAGAGCTAAAGCTAACTTTGTATCCGTCTAAATGTAAATTGAGTTGCGAGATCAGCTGTGTGCAAGATTTAGGCCCAATAAGTAATAATTCTGTTTTGTCTGAGTTTAAGAGAAGAAAATTGTTGGTCATTCAGTCTTTGATGTCTTTGATACACTCAGTTAGTTTAGAAAGTTCAGACGTCTCGTCAGGTTTAGTTGAAATATATAATTGAGTATCATCTGCATAGCAGTGAAAGCTGATCCCATGTCTTCTAATAATGTCTCCCAGAGGTAGCATGTAAATTGTAAACAGTAAAGGGCCTAAAACTGATCCTTGAGGCACCCCATACTTTACTGGGCAGATTTGTGAAGGCTGTCCATTAAGATTCACAAACTGGTAGCGGTCAGTTAAGTATGACTTAAACAATTGTAGAGCCTGTCCCTGGACACCTGTAGACTTTAAGCGATTTATGAGGATATTGTGGTCAATGGTATCAAATGCCGCACTAAGATCGAGTAAAACTAATAGCGAGACGCACCCTCGGTCAGCAGCTAAGAGTAAATCGTTGGTTATTTTCACTAAGGCGGATTCTGTACTGTGGTGAGCCCTGAAACCTGACTGAAACACTTCAAAAATATTGTTCGTCTGCAGAAAAGAGCATAATTGAGTGGAAACAACTTTTTCTAGTATTTTAGACATAAATGGAAGATTTGAAATAGGCCTATAGTTAGCTAAGTTGTTGGTGTCTAGTTGCGGTTTCTTAATAATAGGCTTAATAACAGCTAGCTTGTAAGAGTTTGGAACATGGCCTATAGATAAAGAAGAGTTGATAATGTTAAGAAGAGGTTCTCCTATAGCAGGTAACTCTTTCAGTAATTTTGTTGGAATTGAGTCCAGTATACACGTAGCTGGTTTAGAGCTATTTATAATTTTTACTAACTCTTCATGTTCTATGATTTTGAAGCAGTGTAGGTTATTATTATGATTTAATGAAATATTTACAGGATTTGGAGTATAAGCCGGTGCAGAAAGTTTGGCATCTCCTATTTTCTGTCTAAAGCCTTCTGTTTTATTACTGAAAAAATTCATGAAGTCATCACTACTAATTTGCGGTGAAGTAGTTTGTTCCAAGGATGACCAATTATTTGCTAATTTAGAGATGGTGTTAAATAAAAATCTAGGATTGTTATGATTATTTTCTATCAGTTTGCGCAGGTGCTCGGTCCTGGCAGATTTTAGAGCCCTCCTATAGCTGGACATACTGTCTTTGTACGCAATTCTAAAGACCTCTAAATTAGTTTTTTTCCATTTACGTTCCAGGGCGCGGGTTGCTGTTTTGAGCGCACGAGTATGACTATTATACCATGGTATAGTTTTAATCTCTCTAGCCTTTTTTAATTTGATGGGTGCCACAGTATTTAGTGTGCTAGTAAAGATGGCATCCATACTGCTGGTTACTACATCAAGATCATTTGAGTTTGCGGGTGCATTACGAAATAGAGAGAGATCAGGTAAGTTACTTATAAATTCATCTTTAGTTGACGGAACAATAGTTCTACTAGGGCAGAGTATTGGAGCGGGTTTGCTGATTTCAGGTAAACATAGCTTATATAGTAAGAGGTAGTGATCTGTAATATCATCACTTTGTGGTATAATGTCTACGTCAACAACCTCGATTCCATAAGACAGAATTAGATCTAATGTATGCTTTAAGCGATGGGTTGGACCCACAACGTTTTGCTTTATCCCAAGTGAGTGTATTAAATCCATAAACGCGAGCCCTAATGTATCATTAGCGTCATCTATGTGGATGTTAAAGTCACCTACAATTAGCATTTTATCAGTTTTGACTAGTAAGTCAGAAATAAAATCAGAAAATTCTTTTAGAAATTTGACATAGGGTCCTGGGGGTCTATATATGGTGATTAAAGCGAGAGATAACATAGGTTTTTGTATAGTATCTGGAAGCTGAACATTAAGCGATAATACTTCAAAGGAGCTAAACATAAGTCCGTTTCTCTGTTTAATATTAAGGAAATCACTAAAGATTGATGCAACTCCACCACCACGACCAGTTTGACGAGCCTCATGTTTATATAAGAATCCTGGAGGAGTTGCTTCATTTAAGCTAATATAGTCATTTTGTTTCAGCCAGGTTTCAGTGAGACAGAGTGCATTAAGATTGTTTTCTGTTATTATTTCATTAATGATAAGTGCTTTAGGTGCAAGTGACCTGATGTTTAGGAGACCAAGTTTTACGAAATTTGTATTTTCACTTTCTACTGGTTTTTCTGGTTTGATTCTTACTAGATTTTTCCTGGAGCACACAGTACGTTTATTTCTTAATCTAATAATACGAGGAACAGACACAGTCTCTATAGGATTCGCCAGATATGCGTTACTGATGTTTAAGTGGGGTGAACAAGAGTCTAGGTGGCTATAGTGTGAATTTTTACCTGCTAGTCAGATGGTGCGAAGTAGTCTGGAGATGTTGTCCGACAGGAGTTCAGCTCCGGCTCGACTGGGGTGCAGGCCGTCAGGACGGAAGAGCCTAGGACGCTCCCAGAAAAGATTCCAGTTATTAGCAAAGAGCAATTTCTGTTCTTTACACCATGTTATTAGCCATTCATTCAAAGCTAAAAGTCTACTGAACCTTTCATTTCCTCCGCGGTAGGTAGGAAGCGGCCCAGAAACGATGATCTGCGTGGCGGGCGAGGTGCGTCGAACCGTCTCGATCAGGCTCCTGAAGTCCTTCTTCAGGATCTCCGACTGCCGGAGCCCGGTGTCGTTTGTCCCCACGTGGAGGACAACGGCACCAGGGCTCTCGGCAGTGCCCAGGATGGTTGGAATCTGTGTAGAAATATTTCTCACACGGGCACCAGGAAAGCAGAAAGTACGTACCTTATTACCTTTTGAGGAGGCGACACGGACGTGACGAACGATCGAGTCACCGATGATGGCCACATCGGGACCCGACTCGCGGAGAGGGGAGAAGCGGTTCTCCGTGGAGATCTCGAACACAG
The DNA here is from genome assembly GCF_052040795.2 of Danio rerio. Lineage (NCBI taxonomy): Eukaryota > Metazoa > Chordata > Actinopteri > Cypriniformes > Danionidae > Danio > Danio rerio. The sequence continues at coordinate 17,952,403 of NC_141036.1, read as the reverse complement.
GCGGAGACGTTCTGCCCCGGGATCTGGGAAGCACCTTGCGCGGCTGCACCCAGGCGCCGTGGTAGCCGGGTGTCGGCGTGAACGACGCCTGGCTGAGCCGCGCCCCGGGTGCGCTGGGCCTGGACAGAGAAGGACGCGGGGTTGAGGTAGAGGGAATGATGTGGTTGTAATTTCCACGTACCTTAGGTGATGAGACGGCCTTAGCATTAGGTACAATGAGAAGTCGTTCCCGTAGCCGCGACCGTCTTACCACCAGCGCGCGGATCTGGGACTCCACTTCTTCCAGCTCCAGCTCCAACGCCTCCATCGATGCTTCTCCTGCACACAAGGACAGAGACGGAAGCGATATTTTACGGGGTAAAGAGCAAAGCCAGTAAGTCAAAAGTGTATGGTTAAAGAGGTCGGTAGCTTTAGCTGACCAGCGGCGCTAGCAGGCTAAAGCTACAAACAACAGGCGGATGCTCGAGGGACAGACCGTTTTAAAGCAGTTTTGTTTGTATAAATGTATTAAGGGTTTGGTCACCCTAAGAACTCTTTTACTTGTTTTGGCAACACAACGTGGCGTTTTTCTGCTGTTTGAACACTGTAACAGGTAAAAACAGTCTGAAGTTGAACCACATACACAAATGAGCATGCTGATTTTTTTTAATCAAGCCTTTCTCATGAATTAATGCTGCACACTCAGAGATGTTGCAATGAACTTGCAGGTACAGACAGCCAGTCTCCACACTGGAATACACGTAAGGATCTAATCGTCAAGATGCAGCTTCAAAAATTAGTTTCACACGAATATATGACATATATGATTGTCAAAAGCTCAAAAAAAATTGTTTTTCTGTTTTGTGACCCTTTAAAACATATGTGGATCACTTTTGGCAAATATTTGGCGCAATAAGTTCTAGCTAATGTGGCCGTGAGCCTAAAGCGGCCCAGAGAAATTGTGCAAATGTGGACCATATAGAATAAAGTCACTATAATGAAGAGAAGTGTTTGCTTCAGTTGGGCTCACAGTCAAGAACATCCTAATATAAATTTTATTTTGGGCTGCTGTAATTTTAAAGAACTCTGATTGAAAAGTTTATTCATTACAGCAAACAAGCCAAGTAAAAAAGTTAAATAAATAAAATAAAGCAAAGTAAGGCACAACCTGTGATGAAACAATATCATTCACTGATGTTAACCAATGTTCAATCCATTATTAGAAGTACCGTAATAACTTGCTTGCACATACCACAGAATTATGAAGGTTTATAAGCAAAACTAATTCTACGGTTCAACTTCAATAATCAGTGCATGAACCTCAACAACGGTGACAATTAACAAAATGAACAAAATCACAAACATCACAAACAGGAAACTAAAAGAGACAAAATCAGCTATGTCAACATAAACAGCAGAATCAACAGCAATTAAAGAAAACTGGAGCATCAATGAGCTATAGAATGTATTCATAATGCAATGTATGCTGGAATTTTTGTACTTTGCCTCACCCAGGAAGTGTAGGCCAGATCTGGGCCAGAATAAAATTAAAATGTGGCCCAGAATAGGGTCAGTTCTGGTTCATTTGGTTGAAATGTGATATTGCTTTGGCTTATTTGTGGCCTAGATCTGACAAACAGAAACGGACCGCCCTAGAGCCATTATTTCATTCATAATGTGGACCAGATTTAAGTATCTGGTGTGAGCCGGATTTGAGCCACATAAATTTTGCTAGCTCGGTGGTGACTGTGACACTTCGGGCCCTATCATACACCCGGCGCAGTGGGGCGCAAGGCGTGGCGCAGTAGTCTTTTGGTAGTTTCACCTTGGCCCAAGAGTCGTTTTGAGGCATTGCGCTATGCTGTTTAAATAGCAAATGCATTAGCGCTCATTTTTGCGCACATAGGCGTTCTGGTCTAAAAAGGAAGGCGTTCTGAGGCGGACCGCTGGCGCGTTGCTATTTTAGGAATCTATAATAGATTTTTTATTAGACCAAAACAAACCCGGTCTAAACTCCGGCGCAAAGTTGCGCCTCGCTTACGCACTGCTTAATACGCACAAGAGAGCTATAGGCAAACATCTTTACATAAGAAAAAATGTAAATATTAAGGATATATATAGGATATAATAAGAATAGACATATAAAATATTACAAAACATATTATTTTCTAGCCTACATAAATATGAAAAACCACTGCTTTTATGTCTTCTTCATCTCGGGAGGCTTTTTCAGTTCATTCATAACAATTGGCTTTTGTATAATGTTATTATTATTAGCAATATTATTTATTATATCCATATTTATATTTGTTTTATTAAAAACAAGCTTAGATTTGCCCACCTGTCAGGTTTTAGACCATATGGGGCACTGCATGTGTTTTAGGATATAACTCAGGTTTTTAAGCACATTTTGCTATTATTATTCATTTATTCGTTTGCTGGAAATTAGAACTGAATTTAGAAATAGTTTGGAAACGAATATTTGTGCTTAACAAACAAAAGTATTTATTTATAGAGTAATTGATGTCTGTGCGTAAAGGTTTCCCTATCCAAGAGCGAAAGTGAAAGTGATTCATTATCTCTCATTCTCACGCAGTAGATGCTCTGTTTAACAGTTTTTTGTTAAAAAAAATGTTAACTGTTTGCTTGTGAAATGCTCATTTTTTCCACTTAGACTTTGCGTCCTGTAAATAGCGAATGCGCTCTTGGCGCGACGCAGCTGGGTCTTAAAGGGAATGGAAGATGAGACTCTAATTGGTTTATTCTCAAAACACACCTAAAACTCTTTAAGAAAATAAACTCAACCCTTTTAGACCATGCGTCCTGGCGCACGGCAGATTTCCCGTCCTTAAATTAGCAAAGATGCGTCCTGACACGCCCTGAAAGCGTTTGCGCCCTGCGTTTTGCGCTCTGCGCATGGACCGTCAAAATAGAGCCCTTCATGTGAATGTACAGTATTTGTATGAGTGTCTGTATGTGGGCACATGTGTTTGTGTGTGACAATGTGTCAATTTCGAAGGACATCACATGCCAGGTCATTTTTAGTTTTTTGATTCCGGGACATTTCACTAAATTTAGAGCATGTTTTTTAAATGATTTTAGACTTTAGTCCTGGGGTGCCCAAAACATTTTCATATGAAGAGCCAAAAAGTTATTGTGAGCCATGAGTTGAAGGTTAATGCACTAAACTATATTACATTAAAGTTACCATGGGAAATTTCATTATTTCCTAATTTCCTCATACTGTATATAGCACAGTGGAGTTCAGTGCTGAATTCAAGCAGAATCTGCCTTTGACTTGATTTGCTCACCAGAGTCTCTGCATTGTCTGGTGACAGTGTGTACATTTAAACAAAATCTGATAATTTTACACCATTTCGACATTTAATTTCAGATAGCTTTTACCAATAATACAAACAAATAGACAATAAAGGGGTTACGTTAAATGAATTCACAATCTCGAAACCTTCCTCATCATTCTCTCTCTCTTCTCAGTAGGATGGCGGGCCAAATCAAAGGTTACCATGGATTAACTTTGGCCCCTGGACCCTATTTTGGGCATCTCTGCTTTAGGGCTCTATTTTGACTATCCATGTGCAACGTGCAAAGCGCAAGGCGCAAAAGAAATTTAGGGCATGTCAGAACCCACTTTTGCTATTTTAAGGACGGAAAATATGCTTTGTGACATGGCGCATGGTCTAATAGGGTTTACCTTATTTTCTTAATGAGTTATAAGTGTGTTTTGAGAATAACCAATCAGAGTCTCATCTCCCATTCCCTTTAAGAGTCAGTTGCGTCACGCCATAGCGCATTCGCTATTTACATGGCGTACTTTGTTAGTTGACCACTTCACTGTTTTCGCCCCTGCCCGGTCGTACTAACCTGATTCAGCACCATAGGGTTGGGGCAGGGCTGCAGGCCGGACGGCTCCACGGCCTGAGGCGGGCGGTGGGGGTATGTGGAGAGGTGAGCGAACACCCAATAAGTGGGGAGAGCATGCTCGGAGCCTGGTGGCTAATCAGCAGGTCAATCAGAAATGATAAATAACACCTGTCTTTCTAGTGATTGGGCCGGAGAGACTCCCTTCTTAAGGAGAATGGGAGGAGCAGTCGGGAGAAGAGAGAGAACACACCCTGATACATATGTGGTGACATTTAAAAAAATAATAAATCAGTTTGCTTACCTCCGCTACTTCGGCCATTCAGAGAAAAGGGGACCTGCTCTTTCCTCGGTGGGGGGGCCGAGGATTATTATATCAGTCCACTATGACTCTAAACTCATCGGTGCTGGCCTCCGGGCCAACGGCAGCCAAATTTCCAAAAGAGCAGTTTCCTCTCTCCGGATGCGCATACCCGAGCACTGCCAGTCTGGGACGCTCCGCCTTCCAGCTCGCAGCGCCGGGACCCCTCGCCTTAAGCCCTCAGAGTGCAGCAGAAAGTTCCCAAGTTCACGGGTGTCCTTTTCAAGAGGGTAATCCCCGAGAGCGCCCCTGTCTTGTGAGAGGAGATTGCTGTCCTCCTGGTGAAGGATGCAATCGAGCAGGTCCCTCCAGCCGAGATGAGGTCCGGGTTTTACAGCCCGTGCCCAAAAAGAACGGGGGGTTATGGCCAATCCTAAATCTGCGCAGACTGAACTGTCATTTATACAAAATGCCTTTCAGAATGCTCACGCAGAAACGCTTGATTCAGAGCGTCCATCCACAGAATTGGTTTGCAGCCATAGACCTGAAGGACGCATGTTTTCACGTCTCGATTCTTCCACGTCACCGCCCTTTTCTCCAGTTCGAGTTCAAAGGACAAGCGTGGCAATACAAAGTCCTCCCCTTCGGGCTCTCTCTGTCTCCGCGGGTTTTCACCAAGCTCGTGGAGGGTGCCCTAGCGCCCCTGCGCCTTGCAGGCATCCGCATACTGAACAATCGTGACGATTGGCTCACTCTAGCCTCGTTCCGCGATCAGCTGATTAGGCACAGAGACAAAGTGCTTCGGCACCTCGACCAGTTGGGGTTTCAGGTCAACCGTGAGAAGAGCAAACTTTGCCCTGTGCAGAGGATCTCTTATCTCGAGCAGGATCTGGATTCGGTCGCTATGGTTGCTCGCCTCTCCGAGGAGCGCGCCATGCTGATGCTTTTTTGTGTAAACGAGCTCCACAGGAAGATAGTGGTCCCACTGAAATGTTTTCAGAAGCTCCTGGGGCATATGGCATCCACAGCCGCGGTCACGCTGCTCGGTTTGCTTCATATGAGACCACTTCGGTGTTGGCTTTGCGATCGAGTCACGCACCAGGTGCACGTCACTCCGCTGTGTCTCTGCACCCTCAGCCCCTGGACAGATCTGGTTTTTCTACGGGCCGGAGTGACCCTAGAGTTAGTATCCAGGCATGTTGTCGTTACGACAGATGCCTCCAGCACGGGCTGGGGGGCCATGTGCAACGAGCATGCAGCCGCAGGTTCGTGGTCGTCGGACCCCACCTGCATTGGCATATCAACTGTCTTGAGCTCTTGGCAGTGTATCTAGCTCTCCGCCGCTTTTTACAGGCGCTGAAGCGGAAACACATGCTCGTCAGGACGGACAGCATGGCGACGGTGGCTTATATCAACCATATGGGGGGTATACGCTCCCGCCACATGACTCAGCTCGCTCGTCGTCTGCTCCTTTGGAGTCACACGCGGCTGAAATCGCTGCGTGCCAGTGGAGACTCCACCCTGATTCAGTCCAGCCGATATGGGCACGCTTTGGGGAAGCCCAGATTGATCTGTTTGCTTCCACCGAGAACGCACATTGCCAGCTGTTTTGTTCCCTGACTGAGGCCCCCCTCGGCACGGATGCACTGGTTAACAACTGGCCATCAAGCATGTGCAATATGCGCTCCCCCAGTGAGCCTAATCGCACAAACTTTGTGCAAAGTCAGGGAGGACGAGGAGCAGGTCTTGTTTGTTGCGCCCCTCTGGCCCAACCGGACCTGGGTTTCGGAGCTCACACTCCTCGCACCGGCCCCTCCTTGGTGCATTCCCCTAAAGGAGGGCTTTTCTCCCCTCTCAGGGACGGGGCACCTTCTGGCACCCACGCCCAGATCCCTGGAACCTCCACGTGTGGTTCATAGACAGTGCGGAAGACTTAGGTGACTTACCGCCTGTGGTACTTAACACCATCACTCAGGCTAGAGAACCCTCTACGAGGCATGCCTACGCCCTGAAGTGGAGTTTATTCTCCGAGTGGTGCGCTTCTCGCCGAGAAGACCCCCGAACTTGCCAGATTAGCATTGTGTTATCCTTCCTTCAGGATAAGGTGGAGCATAGGCTTTCACCCTCTACACTGAAGGTTTATGTGGCTGCGACCTCCGCTCACCATGATGCAGTAGATGGCAACACGCTCGGGAAACATGATTTAATCATCCGATTCCTCAGAGGCACGCGGCAGTTAAATCCGTCTCGACCCCCTCTCATGCCCTCTTGGGCTCTCTCTCTAGTCCTAGCGGGTCTGCAGAGAGATCCGTTCGAGCCACTCGAGTCAGTATCTCTTAAAATTCTGTCATTAAAGACAGCTCTGCTGATTGCATTGGCGTCATTCAAGAGAGTTGGGAATCTGGAGGCATTTTCGGTCAGCGAATCGTGCCTTGAATTCAGACCTGGTTACTCTCACGTTGTCCTTAGACCCCGGCCTGGCTATGTGCCCAAGGTTCCTACCACCCCATTTAGAGATCAGGTGGTGAACCTGCAAGCGCTGCCTTCGGAGGAGGCAGGCTCAACCCACTCACTGCTTTGTCCCGTTCCTCTACGTGGAACAAACGCAAAATGTAAGTTCATGTGAACAGCTCTTTATCTGTTACGGTGGTCGGCAGAAGGGAAGTGCCGAATCAAAACAGAGGTAGGCCCACTGGTCAGTTGATGACATTGCCCTCGCTTATCATGCCAGGGCGAGCCGCGCCCTCCTAACGTGAGAGCGCACTCTACAAGAGGTGTCGCTTTTTCATGGGCGTTATCACGCGGTGCCTCTATCACAGATATCTATGAGAGTCCTAACAAATTCGTGAGGTTCTATAATCTTCGCGTGTAGCCAGTTTTCCGAATCAATCGGGGGGGAATTAAGCTTGGTGTCACAAACGCTTGCTGCGCCATGCTCCCTAACGCGGAGAAGCGTGCGCTTTATCATTCTCTGCTAGTAAGTTTCCCTTCTCAGGCGGACACTAGAGAGTTCCTCCGAGGCCCCCATCATCGACATCGGAGGAGTCGAATGCACGGCTCAGTGTGCGGTTGGTACGCCCATTTGGTCTACACGCATATTGAGGATCGGTGCCAGCTATGTGCATCCCCATTTGGTGATGCCATATGCATTATTACCACAGTGTGTTCCCCCTTATCAGGCGGTCCCGTTTCTTCCACTAACCAGCTTATCATATGTAGCACTCCCCCTCATTAGGGCTAGTCCATATGCCTCCTTACCATCAGGTCTCCCCTTCTGGGTAGCAGGTGGTCTCCGCCGCGTTCTCCCACTGTGGGGACTGACACTTCCCAACGTACTATCGTATTTCCAAAAATCCGTAGTCTATATTAGCTAGATAAAAGCACACTTACGACCCCTGATTAAATTTTAAACATTTATTTCCATGTAATGGTAATATGTTGGGCCTAGGGACGTTGGAAGGTTGCGCTCTTGGTGATGCTCAGTGTGCTCACGCTTTGGCTTGGCAAACTACACATCAGGACAGTGACGGGCTTGGTTGCTGTTGTGCTTTCCAGACAGTCTCCAAAAGTCTGTTTATACAGACTCACGTAGAAGTTCCTATATGAAGGGGAATGTCCAGTATACATACGTAACCCACGTTTACCGAATAGGAAACAGAGACGTGTGTCTCCACTGCTACAGCACCTGAGTCTCCAGCTGGGAGCTAAGCGATCAGCTCTTCAGCAGGCAAAATTCTGACAAGCTAACTCACACAGCCGACTGATATAACCCTAATTGGCTCATCAGTTTCAGCTATTCGGGGAACTTGGGTTACATACGTAACCTGGACGTTCTTTGATATAAATAACCTTGTATCACTTGTATCCCAATGTTATGGAGGAGCAGTCGGGTTTTCTTGGCGTTCGCCTTATCAGCTCAGCGCGGTTTTCGGAAAAAACGCGGAAAAGTTTAACCCTTAACAAACATTTTGCTGGTTTTATTTCAAAATGAACTACCAATATTTAACACTTTACAGTTTGTGTGGCATTAACTAAACCATTCAGTCTTGCACAGAAAGGATTAAACACATTGACAGAACCACTTAGATCTATTTGTTTTATTAAGTGCTGTCTAGTATTAAAAAAATACATCTTATTTATTATTATTATACAGATTGTGAAATATGTGAATTAACTTTAAAGTTTAAATGTAAATTTAAACTTTTTTATATTTATATGTGTTTCATTTAATATATTTATATGAGTTTCATTTAATTATGTGTTTCATTTAATTAGAAAAAGTGGAAGTTTATTTATTTATTACATAGAAACAAAAACTGCACTTAAAAATAGAAAGATAGAAAGATTTTTACTACAGTTAACTGGTGGGTTGTGCCAATTTGGCTTATTCAGAGATCAAATGGCTATGCCTGTTTATGTAATACAGAATATGTCACGACACTAGACGAAAAGGATCCAATTGCAAAGTGTTTAATAAACAGAAAAATGTAACAAAGGATATCACTGGAGTGAACTGGAGACAAGAAAGTTCAAAACGAGAGCCACGGGTCACAATGAAGACATCAATGAGCAACGAAGGGTTCTGGAAAACAACAGACAGAAACAAGACAAACAACGGACTGATAACCAGAACATACCACATGAGGAAATATATAGCCAGGCAAATAAGGACCAGCTGGAAGATGATTAAGTCAGCTGATGACATCAGCTGATCCTAAAGCACGCTGTCAACACAAAAGGTAAACAAACACACACCCTCACACATGACAACACACAAGGCAAGGCAAGATACATAACATACAGGAGGAACACACAGATCCATAAACCATGACCCTCCCAGTCCACCAAGTACTGGAATCCTCGTCCCCTCTGTCTCGAGTCCAGAATGCGCTTAACCGAATAAACCATCTCCCTCTCTACGAGACGCGGTGGGGGGTGGGGGGGTAAGGTGGGGGGTAACCAGATTAAGCGGATTAATGGCCGTATGAAAAACGGGCTTCAATTTAAAGACATGAAAAACGGGATGAATTCTCCTGTACGCTGGAGGAAGTTTGAGGCAGACTGCCACTGTACTAATGATTTTAGTGACAGAAAACGGGCCAATGAATTTAAGTGCAAGTTTATTACATACGGTGCGGAGAGGAATATTTCTAGATGAAAGCCACAAATGGGAGGCTTAGACCGGTGGCGGTCGGCTTTAGCCTTGGTGCGCAAACCTACTTGAAGGAGGGTCTGTCTGGCCCTGTTCCAAGTACGTCGACACCTCTGGACAAAGGTGTGGGCGGAGGGAACCGCGACTTCAGATTCCAGACTGGGAAATGCAGGTGGCTGGTACCCTAGACTACACTCAAATGGAGAGAGGCCCGTGGCAGACACTAGTAATGAGTTATGTGTGTACTCAACCCATGAGAGCTGCTGGCTCCAGGAGGATGGATTCTGAGAGACTAAACATCGTAACATACGTTCAAGATCTTGGTTGGCTCTCTCCGTTTGACCGTTACTCTGAGGGTGGAAACTAGAAGGAAGACTAACAGTCGCCCCCATTAAATGACAAAACTCTCTCCAAAATTTAGAGATGAACTGAGGCCCCCTGTCAGAAACCACATCTGTCGGGAGGCCATGAATATGAAAGACATGGTCAATGACAGCAGCCGCTGTCTCTCTGGCTGATGGTAATTTGGGCAGAGGGATAAAGTGAGTGGCTTTCGAAAACCGGTCCACTACGGTCAAAATCACCGTATTCCCATTGGAGGGGGGGAGACCTGTAACGAAATCTAGCGCAATATGGGACCAGGGTCTCGATGGCACTGACAGCGACTGAAGAAGTCCAGCAGGAGGGCGATTGTAAGTCTTAGAAACCGCACAAACTGAGCAAGCCAACACAAATTCCCTTATGTCACGAGCCATAAGTGGCCACCAGAATCGTTGTTTGAATAGAGACAAGGTACGACTCACCCCAGGATGACAGGCCAACTTGGAAGAGTGACCCCAACGTATGACATCAGACCGTAAATTCTCTGGCACAAATAAACGACCCGGTGGGCATCCAGGCGGAGGCGTTACCCCTTCTAAGGCCAAGCGGACCCTTGACTCGATCTCCCAGGTGACAGCAGAGATAAAAAGTCTGCGTGGCACGATGGCTTCAGGAGATGATGCATGCTCGGAGTGATCAAAAACTCAAGAAAGTGCGTCAGGTTTAACATTCTTGGAACCTGGTCGGTACGAGATGGAAAAATCGAAACGTTCGAAAAATAAAGCCCACCGTGCCTGCCTAGAGTTCAATCTTTTAGCAGATTGGATGTACTCCAGATTTTTATGATCGGTCCAAACGATAAAGGGAACCCCCGAACCCTCTAGCCAATGACGCCACTCTTCCAACACAAGCTTGACAGCCAGCAGCTCTCGATTACCAATATCATAATTTTGTTCTGCATTGTTGAGACGATGAGAAAAATACGCGCAAGGACGCATCTTGTTGTCCGAGGAAGAGCGCTGGGACAGGATAGCACCGACACCCACCTCTGATGCGTCAACCTCCACCACGAACTGCCGTGATTGATCAGGGGCAATGAGAATGGGGGCTGAAACAAAGCAGCTTTTCAGTCGATCGAATGCAACTTGTGCTGCATTGGACCACCTGAACAGAGTCTTGATGGAGGTTAAGGCAGTCAGAGGCACGGCGAGCTGGCTGAAGTTGCGAATGAAACGCCGGTAAAAATTGGCAAAACCAAGAAACCTCTGCAGGGCCTTGCGGGAGTCTGTGGTTGGCCAATTTACCACAGCCTGAACTTTCTCTGGATCCATGCGCATCCCCTCGACCGACACGATATGTCCCAGAAATGGAACAGACTGTGCATGGAATACGCATTTCTCCACCTTGACATAAAGCCCATTCTCTAGCAGCCTCTGAAGCACTCGCCTGACATGTTGAATATGTTCCTGGAAAAAATGAGAAAATATCAGTATGTCATCCAGGTAAACATAAATGAACTGATCTAGCATATCTCTCAACACATAATTAACAAATGCTTGGAAGACTGCAGGGGCATTGGACAGACCGAAAGGAAGAACGTAATACTCAAAATGCCCCCTGGGGGTATTAAAGGCAGTCTTCCATTCATCGCCCTCTCGAATACGGATTAAATGGTAAGCGTTGCGGACATCTAATTTTGTGAAAAAGGACGCCCCCTGCAGACATCAGCGGCAAAGGATAAGTATTCTTCACCGTGATAGCGTTTAGCCCTCGATAGTCTATACAAGGACGGAGGGAGCCATCTTTCTTTTTCACAAAAAAAACCCCGCCCCTGCTGGTGATGAAGAAGGATGGATGATCTTAGCTGCTAGAGAATCAGAAATATATTTCTCCATGGCCTCCCTCTCTGGAGCAGAGAGCGAATAAAGTTTGCCTTTAGGTGGAGACGTACCTGGCAATAACTCTATAGCACAGTCATAGGGACGATGTGGAGGTAGAGAAGCAGCTCGAGACTTACTGAACACTCTCTTCAGGTCGAGGTACTCACTGGGTACGTTTGACAGATCCATGTGTTCCTCCTGAAAAACAGAATGAGACACAGAAGAACAGGCAGACAACAGACACGTAGCATGACAGCTCTCACTCCAAGAAATTATTGATTCCTGCCTCTAATTAATATGTGGATTGTGCATTACCAGCCATGGATGCCCAAGGACCACTGGAGTGACAGGGGCTTCTGTTAAAAAAAAAAGAATAATTTCAGTGTGGTTACCAGATGTGATCAATCTTATAGGACCAGTGGAATGAGTAATGGAAGGAAGAAAGAACCCATTGAGAGCATGAACAGATATAGGTTGCGAGAGAGAAATTACAGGAAGTCCAAGTTTTGAACTAAATCAGAGTCAATAAAATTTCCCTCCGCACCAGAGTCAATAAGTGCTTTAGTCATAAAATTCCCAGATGACCACTCCAACTTAACCTTCAAAAGTGTGGCTGCAAGAGAGGATTTGTCCAAAGATACCCCACCCGTTAGTAACCTCTTACCTACTGACGGGCTCTGGCTTTTACGGGACAATGAGCCGCGATGTGATTCGCACCAGCGCAGTACAAACACAGTCCCTCGCTGCGGCGTCTGCGCTTCTCCTCCAGCGACAGCCTAGAGCGGCCCATCTGCATTGGTTCAGGTTCCGAGAGGGGCGTGTCCACTGGACCCGGAAAAACAGTGGCAGCCGGAAGAGGGGAGTTCTCCAAGGCGTGTGTGTGTCGCGTGTGTTTCTCACGGAGCCGAAGACGAGAATCCACGCGGATGGCTAAATCAATGAGTCAATCCAGGGTTTTAGGAAGATCCAAAGCAAAGATCTCGTCTTTTATATGGTCTGCTAGCCCTTGGAGAAAGACGTCCCACTGTGCCTGAGCGTTCCACTCACTCTCCGCCACCAGGGTGCGGAACTCAATGGAGTAGTCAGCAACATTCCGTTGCCCCTGCTGCAACTCCGTGAGCATCCGGACCGCCTCTCTGCCCGCCGCGGCTCGATCGAAAACCTTTTTCAGTTCCTCCGAAAAGGCTTTAAATGTTGAACAACATGGGAGTTTCTTCTCCCACACAGCTGTTCCCCAAAGCGCCGCTCTTCCAGTGAGAAGCGTGATGGCAAACTCTACTTTCGATTCCTCCGTGGGAAAGGAGGAAGGCTGCAAGGAGAAGTACAGCGAGCATTTTGCCAAAAAGGCACGACACAACTCCGGTTCTCCGGAGTAGAAGGCTGGAGGTGGGAGGCGAGGTTCAGTTGATCGAGCAGCTTGATCAGACACGGACACTACCGGTGGATTAATGTTAGCTGCAACAGGCTGCTGGACCACCCCAGCAGTATGAAGACTTTGCAGCTGTGTGGTGAGTTCAGACACCTTATTTACCAACGCTTGGATAGCGCGACTTGTGTTGTTCATCTGCTCATCTTGCCTGTCCATGCGTGTGGTGGCCTGCGAAACAAACTCCTGCAAGCCGGGGATACTCGCTGGATCCATGTTTGATCAGTCCGTTCTGTCACGACACTAGACGAAAAGGATCCAATTGCAAAGTGTTTATTTAATAAACTGAAAAATGTAACAAAGGATATCACTGGAGTGAACTGGAGACAAGAAAGTTCAAAACGAGAGCCACGGGTCACAATGAAGACATCAATGAGCAACGAAGGGTTCTGGAAAACAACAGACAGAAACAAGACAAACAACGGACTGATAACCAGAACATACCACATGAGGAAATATATAGCCAGGCAAATAAGGACCAGCTGGAAAATGATTAAGTCAGCTGATGACATCAGCTGATCCTAAAGCACGCTGTTAACACAAAAGGTAAACAAACACACACCCTCACACATGACAACACACAAGGCAAGGCAAGATACATAACATACAGGAGGAACACACAGATCCATAAACCGTGACAGAATACTAGTAGACAACCCATATTAGACAAACATTTTTTAAGTGTATTACTATTAAATTACTACGTATCCATGGAATATTAGGCTTTAGGCTTTTTCATTACCAGTGTTGGGGGCAGGGGCAATTTTAGGATTTTCATTTTAGGGGGCTCAGCTCCTTATACTGTAAAGAAAATTATATATATATATATATATATATATATATATATATATATATATATATATATATATATATATATATATATATATATACACACACACACACTAGTAATAAATAAGCTGGCCAGTAATTCCAGTGTTAGCAGTGTTGCAGCACTGATTAAATAACTTGACCACAATGACACCACCCAACTGCTGTTTTGCTGTACATAAATATAAACCATATAATAATAATTTTGAACTTTATTTTTTTTTTAAATTAAAACAGCTTTTGTTTTAGCCACAATAAAACAAATAAGACTTTCTCTAGAAGATAACATTTTCTGCAGCACAAATGCTTCACAGCAAGAAGGTCGCTGGTTCCCAGCTGGCAAGTTTCAGCTGGGTCAGTTAGCATTTCTGTGTGAAGTTTGCATGTTTTCCCCTTGTTCGTGTGGGTTTCCTCAGGGTGCCCTTTAGGCGCCCACAAGTCCACAAAAATGCAGTACAGGTGAATTGGGTAAGCTAAATTGGCTGTAGTGTTTGTGTGTGAATGAGTGTGTATGGATGTTTCCCAGTGATAGTGATAAATTGGCAGTTTATTCCACTGTGGCGACCCCAGATTAATAAAGGGTCTAAGCCGAAAAGAAAATTAATGAAGGAATAATATTACATAACGCATAAAAATACAATTTTAAAGTGGATTTATTTAATTAAAAATGTATTTGTTTTTGTTTACTCATATTTGTACTATTATAAAGGTCAGAAGTTTAAAGCAGTTACTACAGTTAAAATAGTATATGAGTTCAGCCGAGTCTAATAAATTATCAACATTCAATCCAGGTAAGTTAACTTAATTCAAAATATTAAGTAGTGATAACAAATTTCTTTTTACTCCCAACAAGAAAAATTCTAATTTTTTACATTTTCAAAATGTGTAATTCTATTCCTCATGATTTGGTCCTTACAATATCAGGAATACCAGGACACACACACACACACAGAATTTTCATTTTAGTATAAATTATCCCTTTAATTGCTTGTGCAAGGTCCAAAAAAAGTGGATAAGACACCCACTAAACACCTTTGGAATGGATTGTCAGGGTGATTGCGAGCCTGTCTGCATCACCTTACAATAGTGCCAGAACAATCTGATGCACTCCTGTTTGAATGAGAGCAAGTCTCTGTTGTCCTAAAAAAAAAATGCTGAAGAAAGCCTTCCCAAAGGACTCGAGGCTGTTATATTTGTGAAATAGCAGTGGGTGGATTAATTCTTTTAGTCATGCTTTTAAATCACCTTCCAAACCTCTTCTTTAAAAATGCACGTATGATGGCTACTTATATAATTGCTATTGCTAAGTTTATTACCAAGAAACACGTTTTACTAAAGCCCATGTTCGGTGTGTATAAGAGATGCAGAGTGTTTAATCCACTGTTTAATGCAATGTAGAACTCAATCTACCAATGTAGAAGGTTCACTACCTCTTCATTTCACTATACACACACCATTTACTAGGATTTATTATCCAAATACATGTTCCCCTTCGGATGGGGAACTTCAATGCTATTGGTGGATTTGATCTAGAAAATCCACGAATGGGAGGATTCGGTTCAGAAGCCAATTGTCTGAAAGAGTATGGAACGGGTCAATGAATGCCAATGAATTGGCAGCGTAAGCTTGCGCACGTGTGCTTCATTGCCAATTATCTCTGCATATAAGCACAGGTGGAGCAAGCATTCATGGATTTTCTAGATCAAATCCACCAATAGCATTTCCGTTCCCCGAGGGTTACTTTAGTAACCAGAGCGTTTTATGCCCATAACATTTAGGGCAATGACATGTACATTTACAGTTTGGCCTACATGATCAAAAATGTGTGATATTAATTGTTGCAAAGACAGAGTTTTCAGCTTTTATCAGTCAGCCCAACAATGCAATACAATTCCTCCATTCAGCTAAGCTTAGTTATGCTATTCAAGACAACTGATCTTTGCAGAGCACACTGTGAGCCAGGTCAAGCAGCTCTACATTGTTCAAGAACAGAGAGATCAGCTGACGTTTGCGTGCTACATAGCACCTTGAACGGTCTTGCAACACACTGTGTTACTGTAATGCTCTTCTAACTAACCTTCCTTTATGAACAACTTAACCTCTGCAAATGCTGCAGAACTCAGAGGCACATTTGATCTTCAAATCACTTTTGATCTTTTTAACCTACCGGTGGTGCTGCTCTGCTGGCGACACGGACTCTAGCATGTGCTTCAGCTGCTCTAATACTCATTTTAACCTATTTTTTAACCTATTTTTTAAGTTTATAGTATATCATAATCTGTACCTTTATCCGTGAAGGAATCTGACAATGGCAATACAGAAATTAGCTCAGAGACTGCTGCTCGTTTGGTTTTTAATGTTGGTTTGGTCATCGATAACCTGTAGTATTCCGACAATACCACGGGAAAGTTGGGCGCAAATTTAATACACCAGAGATGCTCTTCTGCTGCTTCAACCTCCCGGAATAATTACTGCGTCGGCAGAGTCGCTTGAATGGCCAAATTATATAAGAAGGACAGAGGATAAAGTACGCCAGAGGAAAAGAGGACAGAGAAGCGGAGTACGTTTGCGTCTCCGGCGCCGAGGAAACAGACCTCCATTGCCCGGTATAATTCTAAGCAACGTAAGATCTCTTCAGAACAAAATCGAGGAGCTGCGAGTGAAAACCAAGGTCTGTTTCGAGTATAGAGAAGCTGGTTTGATCATTCTTATGGAAACATGGCTGCAACTAGGTATGCCCAGCACACAATTTGAACTTGATGGTTTCACTTTAGTTCGAGCTGATTGGACAGCTGAATCAGGCAAAGACCGTGGAGGAGGTGTGTGTGTGTTTGTATAACTGGTGCATACAACTCTCTGTGAGGTCAACGTTATGTAACCCTGACGTTGAACTGCTTTGCTTAAGTTTAAGACCGTTCTACCTACCAAGGGAGTTCGGTAATATCATCATCTGTGGAGCCTACGTGCCCCCCTCGGGTAATGCAGCCAAAGCAGCTATGTATATTAAAGACTGTATACAACAACAGCTCTAACACTGCCCAAATGCACTTGTTTTTATATTGGGAGATTTTAAATTACTGTAAACTTGAATTATCACTACCTGGTTTTGAACAATATGTTAAATGTGCCACAAGGAATTGTAAAATCCTGGATAAATGTTTTAGGAATGTTAAAAAGGCTTATATTGCCAAATCTAATCCTCCATTGGCTAATTCTGATCACCACACAGTGTATTTAATTCCTACATACAAGACAGTTCTGAAAAGCTCGAAACCCATAACTAAAGATGTTTTTGTATGGTCTGATGATAATATTGAATCTCTAGAGGGCTGTTTGTTATGCACTGATTGGGATGTATTCAATAATGAGAATCTAGATGAAACAACTGAGGCAGTGACTGACTATATACATTTTTGCACAAATAATATATATATATATATATATATATATATATATATATATATATATATATATATATATATATATATATAATATATACATTATATAGACCTGCCCATCCTGACCAGAGCCTTGAGAGACCTTCAGCGTTTCCGTGGGAGGCCCCGGCTCGATGTTGTACGTCGAAGTTGAAATCCTGGAGCGACAGGAACCATCTGGTGACCCGAGCGTTGTTGTTCTTCGCTTTTACCAGGGTAAATTTCCTGCCAAGGAGATAATACCTGAGCTCCATGATTGCCCACTTGATCGCCAGGGTCTCTGCAGGGGTAAGCTTCCGACTCACGTACATGATAGGGTGTCCTTCATCGCCGTGGACCTGGGAAAGGACCGCGCCCAGGCCCGAGTCGGAAGCATCTGTTTGTAGAATGAAGGGGCAGCCAAAGTCAGGTGCGTGCAGTACCGGTGAGGATGTGAGGGCCGTCTTCAGGGCTCGGAACGCGTCATCTGCTTCCTTGTTCCCTCTCCGGCTGCCCCTTTCTAGTCAGGTCTGTCAGAGGGCTGGCTATGGATGAGAAGTTAGGTATGAAACATCTATAGTGGCCCGCTAACCCCAGAAATGCACATACCTGGGTCTTTCTGGTGGGTTTAGGAGTTTCTTGTAGTGCTTTGACCTTGTTCTCTTGTGGCTGTATGAGACCTCTTCCAATGTGGAATCCGAGGTATCTGGCTTCGGCTAGCCCCAGGTGGCATTTCTTGGGATTGGCTGTGAGCCCAACCCATCGAAGATCTAAGAGCACCCTCCGTAACCGGGATAGGTGTTCCTCTCATGATTCGGATTGGACGATGAGGTCGTCCAAGTATGCTGCTGCATATGGCTGGTGGGGCCTCAGCAGGATGTCCATCATTCGTTGGAATGTGGCTGGGGCCCCGTGGAGCCCGAAGGAAAGAACCCGGTATTGCCGGTGCCCACCGGGTGTGGAGAAGGCAGTTTTCTCCTTGGCCTGTTCACATAGTGGTAATTGCCAGTAGCCTTTGGTGAGGTCTATGGTGGAGATGAATCGGGCTCCACCCAGCCTATCCAGCAGCTCGTCCACCCGAGGCATGGGGTATCCGTCGAACTTGGAGATCTCATTAAGTTTCCTAAAGTCGTTGCAGAAACTGAGGGTGCCGTCGGGTTTGGGGACCATCACTATTGGGCTGGACCACGGGCTACGGGATGGCTCGATGATTCCTAACTTGCTCATCTTCTGGATCTCCTCGTTGATAGCCAGCCAGGGAGCCTCTGGTACTCGATAAGGCCTCTGCTGGACGATGGTGCCAGGAGTGATGATGTCATGCTGGATGATGGTGGTTTGGCCCGGTTTCTCCGAGAACACATCCTTGAACTGACCAACCAAGGCTTGCAGCTCCGCCTTGTGGTTTGGTGAGAGTTGCTCACCTGGCTGACGGATTCAATAATTGACTGGCCCTACCCTTTCTACCACCGTGTATGGCCTCTTCCAGGATGCGAGGAACTTTGAGGTTGTGGTGGGTATCAATATCATCACTTTGTCCCCTGGATGGAACTCTCTGGGTTGGGCGGGCTGGTTTTATAATCTCTGTTGGGCGTGCTGGGCTTCGGTCAGGTGTTGTTTGACGATGGGCATGACTTTCTCAGTGCGTTCTCTCATGTCCTGTACGTGTTCAATCACCGACCTTTGGGGGGCTGGCACCTGTTCCCAGGCTTGACGAGCCACATCCAATAGCCCTCAGGGTTGGCAGCCAAACAGAAGTTTAAAGGGGGTGAAGCCTGTTGAGGTCTGGGGGACTTCCCTGATTCCAAACAACACGTACGGGATCATGAGGTCCC
This sequence comes from Danio rerio, assembly GCF_052040795.2. NCBI lineage: Eukaryota > Metazoa > Chordata > Actinopteri > Cypriniformes > Danionidae > Danio > Danio rerio. The sequence continues at coordinate 17,933,389 of NC_141036.1, read as the reverse complement.
AGTCGCGCCCGTCCTCTGCCACCACCCATAGGAGCAACTGCTTCAGAGTCTTGTTAAACCACTCTACAAGGCCGTCAGTCTGTAGATGGTACACTGAGGTTTTTATTTGTTTTACCTTGAGGAGGTGGCAGAGGTCTGCCATCAACCGGGACATGAAGGGGGTGCCCTGGTCGGTCAGTATCTCTGCTGGAATTCCCACTCGACTGCATAATAGAAACAGCTCCTTCGCGATGGCCGATGACGTGGCTTTCCTCAGGGGAACCGCTTCAGGGTATCTGGTGGCATAATCAAGGATGACAAGGATGTGTTCATGTCCCTGGGCCGACTTCGGCAAAGGCCCTACCAAGTCCATACCGATGCGGGTGAAGGGCACATCAATGATGGGTAGTGGTATTAGAGGGCTGGGGGGTGGTCGTTGGGGAGACGTTCTCTGGCAGATGTCGCATGCCTGGCAATACCTTTTCACCTCTCCGTCTAGACCTGGCCAGTGGAAACGATCATGGATTCTCTTCACTGTGTTGGCCGCTCCCAGATGTCCAGCCATTGGGTGAGTATGTGCCAGTTCAAAGACCGTATCCCTCTTGGTCCTCGGAACGACCAGTAGTGTCTTCTTTTCCCCCCGCCTCTCTGCGACACAGTACAGCAGACCATTTTCTACAATAAAGTGTGGGAGGGGGTGAGGGCTGGGAAGTCGCTCATTACCGTCAATGATTCTTACTTGCGGCCAGCAATGTTTGAGCGTTTCATCTTCCCTTTGTGCTCTGCCAAAATCGCCTCCTGCGGTTATCTGTTGAAAAAGATCAAAGTACAGATTAGCAGATGTGGATGACTCACCCCCTCTGTCGCTCTCGGTGTTCATCAGCGCTGGTTTGCGGTCCCGATGAGCCCGTGACTTGTTCTTCTTCTTGGAACGAGCCGATCGAGTCTGGTGGTGAGTAAGGAGTTCGTCGAACCCCGGCCAGTCTCTGCCCAGTAGGAGGGGTACAGGAAGATCCAGAACCACCCCGACTTCGATGCGCCAGCTGCCAGGTTTGGCCGCGATGGTCACTCTTTGAGCGGGTACGTGGCGGGTATCACCGTGCACACACGTGATTGAAATTCGACCTTTACTTTCATGCTGGTATTTTAGGGTCTTCGGGTGGACCAGAGTGATGGCACTTCCTGTGTCTAACATGGCCGTTTGTGTTTTTCCCTCTAGATGGACTTTTGGGTGGGAGCTTCGGGAGGGATGTTGCGGTGTACCACGCAACGTGCTGTCCAGGCTGGGGTCGAGTGCGTCGTCGGCTCGGTGGGCATCGGGTCGTCCATCGAGCTGGGGACCGCTGGTCTGCCGCCTGGTCGTGCTGTACCCTCCACCGGTCGCCATGGTGCACTTACCCTCCGGGGTGGCAGAGCCACTCTCTCCCCATTGTCTCTGGCGATGTGAGCTTCAGCTAGCTCGATCGCCTCCACCAGGGTGGCCAGTGATTCAGGATTTCTCATGCTGGTGAGTGTGTGCAAACGTCGAGGTAACGCTCGCATCATCTTCTCATTGATCACTTTCTCAGCGACCTGGATCGCCGAAGGATCTCCTCCCAATAACCATAATCTTCCTAGACGAGAAAGTTGAGCTGCTTGGTTACGCACTGGGAAAAGAGTCATAAGACCACTGGGAAAACTGTTGTGCTGCGCTGATTGTGGAAAGCCCCATTCTGGCTAATATCTCCTTTTTTAACGCTTTGTAATCTTCATTTTTGGGTGTCTCAAGTGCGAAATATGCTCGTTGTGCTTCTCCTGTGAGAAATGGAGCCAACATTCTCGCCCAGTTTTCCTTCGGCCAGCCTTCTCTCTCGGCAGTTACTTCAAATGTATGTAAGTAAACTTCAATATCATCCAAGTCGCTGAGTTTAGTGAGATGATGATGCGCACTCACTTCGGGAATCGGATGGTGTCTGGCCGCCTGGCAGAGCTGTTGTTCCAGTCGATCCTGTCTGTAAGTTGCTCAGAGATGGAATTCTGTTTGCTGGAGATCTCCGCTAGGTGGAGCAATACCTCTTCCAAAGACATGGCGCTGGGATGTTGACAGCCGAGTAAGAGGAAGCGTGAGTGAGAGGATGCCTGTCTGTAACTCACAAAGAAAAATTTCGGAGGTTATTTCTTCTTACTGGTAAGTGTTTCTTCTGAATTTTTCCCTCTGCAATGCTTGCATTCTCCACCAGTTGTAGCGAGCCAGAGGGAAAACACAAACACAGTTGAGTAGAGTTACAAACAAGTCCCCGGAGGGTGCTTTATTTACAAGTGATAGACATGATTTTAAGTGGTGCTCTTCTTGAGGTGCGTGCTTGAGTGGGCACAGATCAGTATATATTCCTGTTTATTCTATATAGTTCTATCTATCTAGTTCTAAATCTATCTAGTATCTATTCTATCTAGTTATTATATATTAATATACTTTTTTTTTTTACTTTTAATCTGCTCCACGGCCCACGGCAACTTCCTCCTATGCTGTTTCCTTAACCTGCAAGTCTTTATTTTACAAATTATATAGAATGTCTGCTTTTCAAGCTCTATGAGGGGTGTCAGTCATGTATTTTAAGATGCACTCGGTCAGAAGACAATCGCATGAGATATCATGACATTGTGTTTTTGATCGTCAGCATGATGTAAGCTTATAGTGAAAATAATATTTATACAATCAGGTTGTAATGATATTTATACATGACCAAACTAGTGTGCAACTTAAGCAACTTTTTTTACTATTAGTTTTGTAGTTTGGGCCCAAACAAACATGTGTTGCATTTTTCAATTGTTTAAGTTCATTTGATTGACATTGTAAAATCTTTTAGCTATGTTTGATGTTTCATTGTTGAGTTAAAAAAAAAATTTAAGGGTCTCTGACACATTGCTTTTATTATTTATCTTAATTTTATTAATCAACATTAACTGTGAGCGTCAGCAGGCAGTTTTTGTCATGTTCATTATTTATTAGGCTCCCTCAAAACACACAGGCACACACATTTCCTGTCTGGATTATAATTTTATTATAATAATAATAAAAAAAAATAAGTTTTTAATTTGTCAACTCTTGTTATTTTCTATATGTGGCTTTTGTGCTTTTATAGAGTGGGAGTTGGTAAACATATTCAATTGCATGCTGAGAAATTTTTTTTTTTTCATTTTCCATATCTGTAATGCCTGTATTTTGGCATTTTTTGCAGTCCACTTAGAATCCAACATGGAAATCAATGTTTTCTTTATTGGTATCGATTGTTTTGAAATTCAAATGCCGCTTTGTTTACGGACCTTCGTGGAGGAGGGCAGTGTGTGTGTGTCTGTGTGTGTGTGTGTGTGTGTGTGTGTGTGTGTGTGTGTGTGTGTGTGTGTGTGTGTGTGAAAAGAGCAAAGTGTGACAAGCTAGGAGATCTCCTCGCCAGTTCTTGGAGTTTTTGCTCAATAAAATAGTTAGTCGTTACATTCACCCACTGGCAGCTAAAATCCACGTCTCACACCATGAAGCGTGTATGCACTGTGACTAATTTTATATTGTTGATTAGCTGCTGGGCATTTCACTCTGTCTCGTGCTAAAGACAGTCAATGTCGCCAAATCACAACAGATTGTCATCGGTCCAATCAGCGCAGATAAGCTTCGCACTAAGGAGGGGTTTGGGAACAAATGAATCACTGAACGATTCATATGGGAGTCGCTGGCATAATCAGGTAAAAAAAATGCAGATTATAAGACCATGAAAGTGTTTTTTGACCTTGCATGCATATTAGGCTTGTTGGAGACCCTTACAACTAAAATATGACCCTATTTCATCCTATTTTCATGGCATTTTAAAAGACTAAAATTTTTAATTTTGACTATTCAATTGTAAAATAAATGAAAACACAAGACAAAAACTTTTTAAATTTTTGTTTAACGTTTAACAAGATTTCTTCATGTAAACAACAAACCCACAATAAACCATCAAGATTCTGGCTTGACAGCCATATTTATTACAGACATTAAAACAAAGGCATGTTAATGCCATTTGAATTTCAAACCATCAATACCAATAAATAAAAAAAAATTATTTTCAAGTTGGATTCTAACTGGACTGCAAAAAAATGCAAAAAAAATTTCAGTTATGGAAAATTGAAAATATTAATAACAATAAAGAATTGAATGCAAAGAATTCTTAATAAGAGTCTACCATGTTCTTTGCACGTTAAACACATATCGGCCACAACAGGAAATAAAAAAAAACTACAACTGCGTTAATTGCATAATTTTTTTTTTAACACGTTAAATATTTTAAATTAATCGCAACAATACAGTTGGCCCACGGTTCAATACATACCTCGATTTTTTAACACGGTTTTCATTTCAGTTCGGTTCTCATGGCTGGACACGTGTTTTTGTTTTTTATTCTATAGGCAATAGGAACAGTAAGGGGTTGAGGAGAAAAAAATAAAAAAAGATTTATTGCAATACTCATTTTGTTTTACTTAAAAGCCAAGAAAAGTACACTAGTTCCTAGTGTATAGTATAAAAAAAATTAACACTGAAATCTCACAGCTGCTGGTAGCCCAAGTACAAACTGGGGTACACATAAAATCTTACACTTTGAAAATAAACATACATGTGAAGTTAATAAAGATAAATTGGCCATTTCAAATAAACATATTTGTACTTAAGTGAACATAAATAAACCATCTTAATTATCTCTGTGCTGAAAAAATGCGAGACTGTAGTCTGTAGTCAGCAAGGGAGTGTTGCTATTTGGAGGACTTTATTATCTTTTCTGCTTTCCTGCGTTCAGACAGTGATATTGCTGGGTGATAGCGATGCATATGTGCTGTCATGGTTATACGTGTAAAACAATGCTTGCACACAGTTATTTTTAGTTCACTTTTTTTTTTTTATTGGCATTATACCTACCGGCAAAACCGTAATGTCCTCACACCGCAGATTTGAAAGATGCCGGGGCTTTCTCGTACTATTGCCTCACTTCGCCAGCGCTTTCTTGTACAGTTGCCACAGCCTCATTTCACCGCCACTATCAATGTTAAAGGGTGGAATGATGGTCAAGCGCCCCCTAACTTTAGCATAGTGATTGGATATTTACTCGCGGAGAGGAGTTTCCTCATGTCAGCTCATGGATTTAGAGGCACACACAGTTAATTCAGGGAGATATAAAACGCACATAAATTATTTAAACGCAAAACTGAGAAAACTGAAATTCACAAGTGCGTATTGAACAGTGGAGGTCGTACCATACAGTTCAATATTATTTTGAGAACCGTGGCATCTCTAATATATATTTATTTATTTATTTATTCATTCATTCATTTTCTTGTCTGCTACACAATAAATGAAGACACCAACCAGTGCATGTTCCATCCCAGCGCCAATCGAAACCAACTAGACTGAGGTGGTAAGAATAAACACCATGCCACAGACAAAACAAACACAAGAGTGAGCAAGTGTAAACTGTACCTTTAGACCGCATGTTCAGAACAATGACAAGAGACACAGAAAGGATATGAGTGCTGAGGTGGATTTTTGGTGGATTTTATACTCTTTAAAGTGTGAAGTTAATATATATATTCAAAGTGTATGTATATAATCTGCTTGTAGACTTGCATACCATTAGAAGAATTACCATATCACAAGAACTGGATAAGTTATATAGTTACCAGGTTTGGGTCAGGGGTTAACCTAGGTGGAAATTGAGGTCAGGGGTTAACCTAGGTGGAATTTGTGTAATATATGGAGAACAAAGGAAAACAACGGATGTAAAAGGGTATTTAAATAAGGCCATAACATGAGTGAGTTAGAATTTTTCAGACAGAGATGCTACTGGGGGTCTCCTGAAAGTTCTCCTTTGTTGTCGACAATAAAGTATATTCTTCTGATATTCATAACCTCCAGACTGAGTTTGATTTAGTAAGAGAAAAACCAAGAAAACCACTACATTTGGCGTCCCTCTGCGTGGGCTGGAAAGGAGCAGGACTGGTGTTACTGTGCATGCTGGACTGGAGAGAAAACACAAATATGTGGCCACAATAAAAAACGGTAAGCGATTTTATGCTTATTAGTTTGTGTTTTTTCTGCCAGGACCTGCTTGTACAGGTAAATACACTTGAACTGTTTCTCCAGCTTTAAAGAATTAAAAGTAAATGTAAAAAAGATATTAAAGAAAAATGGGGTTTTGAATAACAGAAGAAAAAGAGTAATTTGCATGCAAATGATCTGTGTTTTCCTAAGAGGGCCTTGATGGATAGGATAAACATTAACTAGTAACTGTTACTCAGATTTGGGAAATTATTAATGATATAAGATATGCATAGAGCATTTATAGGTTTTAAAAGAGAGTCTTCAATGTGTGGTGACAGTTAAGAGATTAAAGCAGAGTAAGGTATGCAAATGATCTGTGTTTTCCTAAGTGGGCCTTGATGGATAGGATAAACATTAACTAGTAACTGTTACCCAGATTTGGGAAATTATTAATGATGTAAGATATGCATAGAGCATTTATAAGTTTTAAGAGAGAGTCCTTAATGTGTGGTAACAGTTAAAAGATTAAAGCAGATTAAAGTAGAGAGATGCGCGCTAAGACCTACGATACCGCTTTGTTAAATGAGATAAACAAAGGGCTGCATGGGTAGGCGAAAGCCTGTGGTTACCGCTCTAAGGTTAGAGGGCTGCTCGGACAGGTCACTCAAGAGGAGTGTAGTGTAGAGTATTTATTTAATTGAAGTGTTTGTGTATTTGCTGCTTCAGATTGTGGCAAAATAGTCCACATTGGTGGGCAGAGAAGACTGCCTTCCTCCTCCTTGAATGAAATGAGGATGGGGTGATGCAGCTCCTGTTACACTGAGTGGAGGAAAGGAGTGAATGAGAAGAGGAAAAGTAATAAGATTAGAAGTGTGAATGTGTTAAGTTTGTTTTCAAAAAAAGAGTAGGTTAAAATAATGATTATAGTATATTATATTATAAAAGGAGGGCTGCATATGTGTGGTGTGATTTAAAGAGCAAGAAGAAAAGTGATTGATGCAGTTTAAGAGAAGAGATTATGATAGAAAGAAAGGAGTCTCCTAAATTAAAACTAATGGAACATGTGCATTTGAAAGACACAGAGTAAAAAGCAGAAGAATAAACATTTTTCTGAAATTATCTTTGTGTTTTAAGTTTGAATATGTTAAAAAAGAACAATAGGCAGAGTGGACTTAAATTCTTTACATAGCAACAGGTGAAAGACAGTCTGCTCCAGGATGGGGGTAAGGGAGAGATTTATGGTGTCCATGTGTGAACAATAGATTGCCTGTTTACAGCACTAAGGAAACAGAGAAGAGGAGAGTTAATGAGAGGAGATCAAACTATAGATAAAATAATGACATAGACTTTAACATAATTTGGATAGAATATAAGTTATTAATGAATAGATAAATTATAAAGTAGTATAGTAAGAAAAATTAAATGAGGAAATACTAATAATAGAGTTATATTATATAGAAAAGAGTTTGAAACTCTACTAATGAAAAATAATAAATGAAGCCATAGTGATCAATATATATATAGAGATAAAGGAAGTATGGAGTAAAAGAATGTATTAATAAACAAATCGATTTACTAAATAAGTATGAATAAAAAACATATAAGTTAGTTTTTGATTGAGAATAAAATAGAAAAAGAAAACTTGAAAAATGAATAGTGATTAATTGAAGATTTAATTATAAAATGTGTAACAAAATAAGCTTTTAAATGTATAAGAAAACCTAAGAGCTAAAAACTCAAATTACGGAAAGGAAAAAGAATAAAATAGAAATAGGAAAAAATAAGTCCACTGTTTCATAGATAAAATTAGATGTTTAAAATATGCTTACAAATATAGGCACATTGAACAGATAAGATAAAAAGAAAAAAGCAGTAACAATTTAAAGAAATAATTGACTTCAGAGAATTTGATTGGATTTAAGGGAAAAAAATGTTTTGTCATCTTTCTCAAAGTCAGCTATGTCATTTGTTTGTAGTAAAGTACATTGATTCAGATGAAAATCATAGAAGCTAGGTAAATGTTAAAGAATGCATTAGAGTGAGTTAAAAAATAAATTTTAAAGTTTAAGCAGTAAGAAGCTAAATTGATAAGTAAACATTGCAATTCAAAAATGAAAAATGCTTTTAGTAAATAAATATGTGAGTTTAAGTAATAATATAAACCCTGAGGTATAGCAGTAATGATTTTTAACAGTTATTCCAGATATTGGGCCACCATGTAGTATTGTTGAATTAAATCAGGGATGGAAAAACAGATATGGAAATAAAAAATGCAATACTAAAATATGTGACAGAGAAAATAAAACATAAGATAATGACAAATGGCAAACAAAAGAAACATTTGATGTAAGCAGTGAGAAAATAGAAACTGAGCATAGAAAATGTTACAATGTAAAAATGAGTGGCTAGTCAAGGAACACTAGCATAGATGAGGAGAAATGTAAAGTAAAGCATAATCTGAAGCTAAAGAAATTATTTAGAAGAACACTGAAGAAATAGAAAATTAAACATTTACATATGATAAAATGATTGTGAATTAGAGAAAAATAAACTGTTAAACCGTAAAGAGGAGAAAATAGATGAGAGGAGTCTTCATTTGATGAAAAAAAAATGGGAAAGAAGCAAAGACTTTTATGAGCTAAATTCCATATATTACTTAAGAGGACATAGGGATGGACTTTGGGGGACTGTCGTCTCTTACCTACCAGACATCTCTGAGTGCACTGGCAAATGGAAAAAGTGTTTGAAAAACAATGGACAAACTGTTGGCTGTGGACATTTGTGAAAGCAGTGAGGCAGACACTGCATGCCCAGGAATTACTGAGGACTGGAAAGGCTACTTATGTTCAGAGACACTAAAAAGAGGCAAACAAGCTAATGATGAACTGATCAAAGAGAAAAAGCGCTCCACCAGAACTTTACAACAGCTCAATGAAAGAAGCCAGCACTAAGAAAGAAGGGGGAAACACTGTGCTCTGATATGGACACCACAGAAAAGACTACACCAATCTATGAACCAGTTGTCTTCTCAGGGTGTGAGGAGGGGGAGTCTGGTAGTCCATCTCAAAGCAGTCGACCTATAGTCCAAATTGAGTACAATGTGACCACTCAGAGGGCAAAAATAAAAGCAAAAGTGTAGCTACCCATTCTTGTATCAAATCAGACTCCTATCAATATGATAAAAAGAAAAATATCATGTAAACTGTAAGAAAAGTCTTAGATGATAATGTACGATGAAACTTTAAATGTGTAATGTTGAAATGATAAATTATGAAGAATGTTAAATTATTTTGGTTCATTTTCATAGGTTAATTCATAGAGATTATTGAACATAGGAGGACAAATTATAATGCATGGTGGTGACTAATAAAAGAAAAAGAGACAGCTTTTATAACACAAAAAATAATTTGGGTTAGAAGTTGATGGAATTAAGTATTTAAATTAAAATTAGGGGAATCTTATTTTGAGTAATCTAAACCAAGATTTGAAAGAAAAATTATGTCAGAGATTAAGACAGAAAAGTGATTTAAAGAAGAAATAGAAACACAAAAAAAAGTAAAATGAACTCACAGTACTGAATAAGCCAAAAAGTAACAATTCTAAATGTACTAAAATAATATGTGAAAGAGAAAAGTGTTTAAAAACAGAAAACACATTGTTTTACAAATGTGAATAAATAATTAAAAGCAAAAAAAAAAAAAATTAAGGACTAAAGATGAATAATCAGATCAGATAGAGAGGAACCTATAAAGTACTCCAGTGATTTTTCAGTCAACTGATAAAAAATTACAACAAAAGTTTATGAATAACCAGTTTGATGTGAGAGCAGGAAGGAATTAGGAGCTGAAAATGCTGAAAAGCGAAAAATGGTATAATATACAATTATTAAGGGTAAGTGTCAAATTTTAATAATGATTAACGTTCAGGACATAAAGGTAGACAAAATTAAAAAGCATAGGGAGGATTAATTAAAATTAAACCAGATGCAGGTTTGCTATGCTGGAATAGGCATTATTGAAACTTTTGAGAACATAGCAATAAGAGAAATACTTAGATATGTTATGGCATTTCTAATTAAAGTCAATTTCAATTCGGTTGTGATTGTGTAGGTGACTAATAAAATGGATTTTATTTTAATTTGATTAAAATTTAATTTTTGATGATGGCATTAGTCAAAACAGGCAAAATTAGATGTTGTAAAGTTTATGACTTAAGAACAATCAGTGATAGAGAATTTCTCAGCAGAGGTTCATAACACACACTGTATTTAAATGTTTTCCTTTGGAGGTCAAATATTTTAAAGTAATTGATTTCTGTTCAGGTAATTATCAGAGGAGGGTAGACACTTGGTTACACTTAAAGTAAATAGGCTGATTTACATAGTTACATACGTTAGAATGCATAAAAGAATTTAGAATATTTCGTGATGGATATTGTAAAGTGTAGGATTTAGTTATCTGCAGGTACATCTAGCTCAAGCTAAGTAAAAGACAGAAATAAATTTTTTAGGGATGACGGGTATAGTGTTAACAAGATTCTGTATCTATTCCAGATGCAATAATAACTGTTAAGCTGCTAAATAAGAAATTGATTTTGCTTTAAAGAAAATAGGGTAGCAGGTCTAATAATAGTATAGAGTCACAACCTTAATTAGATTATAGTACAAATAAACAACGTACTAGTCTTTATGAACAAAGGGAAGCAAAAAAGATAGGTATGATTTTTGTAATAGGAAGTACAGATTGTTGATACAACAGCATTTCTAGATATTGTCATTGGTGATGTACATGGATTGAATCAAGGGTGAAGTGATAAGGAAAATTAAGCAGCAAGCAAAATGATTTGAAAAAAGTGATCGCCTTTTTGAATGCAGTGATTAGTGAATTGTTGTACACGTGACATCTGTGCAAAGTAGAATGTGAGTAAAAGATCAGCAATAGGTCTAATGGATTATTCAAGAACTTCATTGTAGATGTTGTGAAATGATAAAATTAGCTTAGGGCAAGAGATACAAGCTTTTGGGCATAATAGTTGTGGTAGATTAGTGAAGGTAATTCCATCAGCAGAGCAGGGAAGAATAAACAGTTATTACATTTAAGACAAGAGAAGTCTCAGATTTGCAATACCTTCAGAAATAAGTTTAATGTGTCTGCATTTAAAAATAAATTAGAGTTATTAAAGTCAATTAAAGTGAATAAAGGGAATTAAGTAGATAAATAAGTGGATATATGACTCAGTGAATAGATAATTAAATGTATTGATAAAGTATTGGAAATTGAAAAAAAAAAATTAAGCAATTACACATAATTGTAAGGAATGATTGAAAGAGCTAAAGATGATTCATCAAGGCCTAGTTTAACAAGATGTGTTAAAATAATATACCTTTTGCATTAATAAGTGATTGCATGAAAACTGACAGAAACAAGCAACTAACAATGCATGAAGTACTATTGGGTCGACCCTTGCATGTAATCTCACAAATAACTTTGCATATAACCGTTTGGAATGTTTGGAGAACATTTCTAATGCATTGGAAAGAGGTTTGGTCTTTTATGAGGAAACTAACTGCCATGTGCAAAGCAATATCTGTACAGGAAACCAGAAAGGACCAGAAGCAGGAGATTAATTCGGTGATCGAGTGTATCTGAGGTTTTCTGGAGAAAGTGGAGTGAAATCAGGAGAAATGGACCTTATGCCAAGGTTACCAAAGGGGATGCCATCAACTGGGTACCATCGGGACCACAGCACAAGACAGCCAAAGGAAAAAACTCCAACAAGAGAAAGTTAACGGGAAACAGAGGAGGCAGAAAATCCCAAAGCTCAAACCAACGAATTGCAAAGTGTGGCAGAAGCAGTTCATCAGAACAGTTAAAAGAGTAATTCTGATTATATACCTGAGTGAGAAATACAGAAGGTGCCACAAATTCAAGTGATGATAATCACCACAACTTCAGGTTACAGTCTCTCAACATAAAGTCTCTATCAACACTTTTTAAGGCTAGAACGAAACAAAGAATGCTCGCAAGTATGTGCCAGATTTAGGGTCAAAAAGATGAACTAGTGCTAAAAAATTTATAGTTTAGATAAAGAAGAGGATGATGAAGAGGATCCATGCCTTGGGTGTTAAGTGCTAGTAACCTCTACCCCAAAACGGCGGCTCTCTACGATACGCAAAGTATCTGGGCTGAAGATCAACGTACTCTACTGATTATGTTTTGTGGGTGTTAGATTAGAATATTATGTTATGACCATATATTATGAAATTGTGCATGTGGATTTTTATTTTTTGTAGTGTTTTAGTTTTATTCTTTACTGTATGTTAAATAATCATGACCACCAGAAGCAAATAGATAACTAATTGTATGCTTAAAATACTACTTTTTATGATATCAACAAAATAGAATCAAGTCTTTTACTGTGTCCTCGTCAAAACAGGACACAGAGGTTTGGCGTGATTCTATTCCAAAGTGCCATTACATGATTTGGTCATTTGTAATAATACTGTGACATATATTTGTCATTAGGTAATATGGCTGAGGGCTAGATCATAGAGTTGCACTATGGGCCAAAAGCAAGACTATTAAGACTTAAAGTCTTAAGAGGAGGGATTATATGAGGTGGATTTTATACTCTTTAAAGTGTGAAGTTAATATATATATTCAAAGTGTATGTATATAATCTGCTTGTAGACTTGCATACCATTAGAAGAATTACCATATCACAAGAACTGGATAAGTTATATAGTTACCAGGTTTGGGTCAGGGGTTAACCTAGGTGGAAATTGAGGTCAGGGGTTAACCTAGGTGGAATTTGTGTAATATATGGAGAACAAAGGAAAACAACGGATGTAAAAGGGTATTTAAATAAGGCCATAACATGAGTGAGTTAGAATTTTTCAGACAGAGATGCTACTGGGGGTCTCCTGAAAGTTCTCCTTTGTTGTCGACAATAAAGTATATTCTTCTGATATTCATAACCTCCAGACTGAGTTTGATTTAGTAAGAGAAAAACCAAGAAAACCACTACAGTGCTCGGCCTGAGAAATCTCTCTATTCACGGCCAACACTAATGGGTTAACTCTTTACCATTAAGCAAACTACTCCTCTGAGCCTGAGCGGGCTGGCCTACACTAGACCTTCATAGGATTCATTTAGGCTATCTGTTAGTGTGGGCTACTTAATGTACACAGATCTTGTAGTAACATTGCAGCTATGAGCCATACATGTGCTAAACCACACTGTGCCTGTTTCGATTTGGTAGGGACTGGCTGTAGCCCCATTTGCCTACAAAAGCCAGCATGGATACTGCAGGAGCATGTTTCTATGGAGTTTTTGCTTATTATTCTCTAATAATCAATGGCCCATTATTAGCGATATTCCATATTTAAAGGGAGCCTAAAATCTCTTTTAAAAATTTGTGTCTCTGTGTGTGTCTTTGCCACTAACTAGGAATGCTCAAGGGTCTCCCATACTTCTTCTATAATTTAGATGTTCTCTCTCTTCAAGTTAACCTAAATTTCCTTCCTTCTTGTCTAGACTCCTGCCAATCTGTTCATTATCATCATCTCTTGTATCTGTCCATGTATGAGACTTGTCAACTGTCCATAGCCCAAATGTCATTGTCCATCAGATGTGATCTACAGTGTATAAGCTTTGAGTAAACACCAAACATGTTGTTGCATTCTGTTTTAATTTTTTTTCAGTAGATTATCTAAAACATGTACGATTCAGTGAGTCAGTGAACCAAATTTTTTGTTTTTAAATCAATTACATCTCATATATTATTCAAACGTTCAGTGTTTTAAAGGATAATAAATGAAATCGGACCTACAGTTACCTTTGATTTCAGCTAACATGATTCTAAAACACAATTGTTTTTATATAAAACTGTGATAAGTTTGCATTCCAGGATGATAAAGGGATTATCATGAAAGATTGTTACTGTAAAATCGTGTAAAATACACACTAATTTGACTTTAAGGCTATATGTAGGTCCAGCCACATATTTGACAAGAAAACGTATACGTCTGCGTCGAGTGATCCATAAACCAAACAGTGCATTCCTTGCACACAGCACATAGCATTGTGAACATTTATACTTCTGCATTTTATCCCCACTACCAAGCTGACTGATCAAAGATCTTGCACTTCACATCATCGCAACATGTAGTTATATTTTTTGAGAGGTGCACATAATGGTCACATAAGAGGTCAGCGTTCTCCATGGTGCATACCACTGTTTATACTTTTACATTTTGTCTGTGCTGCTCTGGCAATAGCACATCGACTTACAAAAAATAATTTCAGTAAACTGAAGTAAAACTGCAGGACAGCAGCAGGAGAGGGATAACAGCAGTAAAAAAAAATGCAAAATTGCAATACAATGAAATAAAAGCACAGTTCATATACAGTACAATAAAGTTCACCAGCAGTAAAAGTTGCAGTAAACTGGAGTAAAAACAAGTAAATTCTGTCGTTACTGTACTTGTGCTTTTGTAGTCTAACATGCCAATGTGGTACTGTACTGCACTTGTGTTCCAAGGGGTTTGTTCTTCCAAGAATACTTTCCATCTTCCAAGAATATTTTGTACTTTTTTCAGGGATGTTTTTTTTGGATTCAAGTTATTTTCTAATTAGAATTTTAAGAGTTTATTTTCATAATAAAAATAACTGCAGTAAACTGAAAAGCACAACAACAGTAGCCTATATACAAGGATAACGAGGCGAATATCAATGCAACAGCAAAACTGCTGTAAAATGAGGTATAAACATGAGGTATTCAACAGCAGTAAAATCTGCAGTACAACTGATGTAACATTAAGTAAAAGGAGAGAGTCAATATATATGTTTGATAATTTATATCACTTATGTACATAAGTGTAAAAAGTCCACTTTAGTTTTATTATTGTATTTCTGTAGTTAGTTATACTTCTGAAAAGTGCAATATAATATATTACGATAATTCTTCAGAAATACAACTGAAGTACTGATACCTCATTTAGAAACCATTGTCCACTGAGCAGGAAAAGTAGTTGTACTGCAGTTGTACAATATTACAATACAATAGCGAGACAATACAATTACAATACAATACAATACAATACAATACCATAGCAATACAATACAATTACAATAGCGGTATGGCAATTGTACTGTAATAGTACTTCAGTTGTATTGCAGTAGCAGTACTGCATTATAATTGTAGTACTTCATTACCATTGCATTATATCACTTTACTACTATTTCAGTAGTTGTACTGCATTTGTACTGTAATAGTACTTGTTGTATTACAGTAGTTGTACCGCAGTTGGTTGTATTGTAGTGCTTCGGTTGTATTGCAGTAATACTGCAATATATTGAAATAATGGTGTTTTTTCGTGTTAAAAAAAAAACAAAAAAACAAAAAAAAAACCTGCACTTTTAGGCAATAATTAAAACTGCAGCTGTAAGGGATCCAAAACACTAGTAGCAATTGAAGCTGTTATGGTCCACTGTGTTGATTGTTTTTTGCTGGTGATTTGAGTTTGTGCCAGAAATGTTTGCAATGCTGCTGTAGAGAAAGAAGTAGGAACTGGCAAAGGTTTAATAACTTTGTGTATAAGGTAAACACAGAAAAGATTCATTCAACACGTTGAACACTCTGCTCCCATGGCTTACAATTTATTTCCCCACAAAGAGTATGCAACTGTGCAAAGTAGAGCCGGACCATCTGCAGGGAATAAATCGGATGTTATGGTAAAATATAAGGGATTGTGTCAAGGCACTGCTGGACACTCAATGTGCACTCAAAACAGAAGAATAAATAAATTTGCCTTTATGGTGTTTAATAAAGCTGGGTGATAGCAAAAATGCAATTACAATAATTATTTTTCAATTTGAATGATTCAGTCATTTTCTTTTCGGCTTAGTCCCGTAATCTGGGGTCGCCACCACAAAATGAACCACCAACTTATCCAGTATATGTTTTACGCAGCGGATGCCCTTCCAGCTGCAACCCATCTCTCTGACTTATCCATATACTCTATTCACACACATACTCTACAGACAGCTTACTAAATTAATTTATAGTGCATGTCTTTGGACTGTCGGGAAAACAGGAGCACCCGGAGGAAAACCATGCGAACTGATGGAGAACATGCAAACTCCACAGTTTGAATTATATATATATATATATACTTAAAAATTGATACAACAGTGACTGAAGCCACAAAAAATACAGGGTCCATAACAAAACTATGATTATGATTCTATTACACACACACACACACACACACACACACGTATATATATATATATATATATATATATATATATATATATATATATATATATATATATATATATATATATATATACAGTATATATATATTTACAGTAAATGTCAGGATTATTAGCACCACTGAATTATTATCCCACCTGTTTATTTTTTCCCCAAGTTCTGTTTAACAGAGAGAAGATTTATTCAACACATTTATAAACATAATAGTTTTAATAACTCATTTCTAATAACTGATTTATTTTATCTTTGCCATGATGACATTAAATAAATAAAAAATCTTTTTTAAGACACTTCTATACAGCCTAAAGTTACATTTAAAGGCTTTAGGTTAATTAGGTTAGCTAGACAGGTTACAGTAATTAGGCAAATTATTGTATAACAACTATTGAATAACTGCTTTTATTCGAAATAAAACAAATATGTCTTTCTCCAGAACAAAAAAAAATTATCAGACATACTGTGAAAATGTCCTTGCTCTGTTAAACATAATTTGAAAAATATATTAAAAAAGAAAGAAAAAAAAAAAGCTATTAAAGGGGGGCTAATAATTGTGACTTCAACTCTGTGTGTGTGTGTGTATATACTAGTATATACTATATATATATATATATATATATATATATATATATATATATATATATATATATATATATATATATATATATATAGTTTTTTAAGTTACAAAGTTAAATGAAAATAATTTAAAATAAATGTTTAAATTGTTTAAAATTGTAAGATTATTCATCATTAAAATAAACAATAGTTCACCCCAAATTGCAACACTAGCAAAATATGTAATTTCCCACTAACTGTAAATTTTAGATGATCATTTTATATATTATAATTTTAGGATTATATATTCTTGTGAATTATGTTTTTATTAATATTTGGATGTAAAGTTTTGTAGTATTATTTTATAGATACTTTATAGATCTGATATTGTATTCTTGTTCTGGGAGTAAATCTCTAGTAAGTAATATACTCTTTATTTTTATTTTTTAACTTTATTTATTAATATTAGAGTATAATATAATATTAAAAAATACTATACTTTAATTTATTGGCAGGCCAAATTCTGACACTTCTACTCATTTTAAGATAAAAAATGGATCACAACCTTTGTACGTTAAAAAATGTAATCACTTGTATCATCTGTTATAAATCACATCATTATTTAATTAATTTACCTGATGTCTAGCCCCAAACTGCTTTGCTCCCAACATTTTTTTTTTTTTTTTGGAATGTGTTACAGGTCTGAATAACAGGAAAGGATGTACAAATTAAATGAAGTTGACCAGAAGAAACATTAAGCATTTTGTGTTCATATTGTCTGCAATAAAGTTCAATTTGAAGATAAATATAAAAATCACAACTTTTTTCCATTTGTTTTCATACTGTCCCAACTTTTTCTGATATGAGATTGTACATTTAAATAATACTGTGTGTGAAGACTATATAATGTTTGCATTACTTGATAGATTTAATTGATATTTTATCAATTATTTTAGTAGGCTTAATTGTTTGTTTCATTTGTGTCTTTTTTATCCCAAATCCTTAATGTTTTGTTTAGGGCTTCCAGAAACCTACTGTACTCCCACTGCTTCTGGTAGTATATACTAAGCAGAGACTGTGTGCTGACATCTGGTGGACAGTGATGGAACTATAACTATGTTTAGCTGATATAAAGCAGCAATGGATCAACTTGATGTCTATTACACCTTAGAGATATCTGTAATGATCTGTGACCAGTCAATTGTATCCTAAATACCTAGTGAGTAAAAAACACAGTCTCAAGATATAAGAAGTGGACCGGGGGGGGGGCAAGTCGGAGCACTCACTCTGGTCTGCTCTTCTCTGGGGAAACTCCAAATTGAACCAAAACTATCCCTTACAATTGGCTTAAGATTGGCAAGCAAAAATCGGGACATTGCAACCTGCAGAACCTGGGAACTTCCTGGGAAAAATTTTCCCTGGGGGAAAAAAGATCTAAGACATCAATTATAATGTGAAATTTATGATCTTTATGGGTTTGATTTCAGGGAACAAGCCTTTTAAGGTGCAAACGTTAAATGGAAGGTTATGTTCTTTGGATAACTTCATCTACTATATGCATTAAAGGTAAATGCAAATAACTACTGAAAAAGAAGTTGATGTTGAAAGTAATATATTTTACAGAAAGCAAATACAGTTGAACGCTGTTAACTGTAATTTCCCTTGATATAGACACTGAGAAGTATTTTTACTTTAAAACACTGTGATGGAACACAGTAAAGTACTATTGCATTGCTTAATGAATATATGGGTGGAAAATAATCTGTATACAAAATACACATAGCAATTTGCAAATCTAATACCTGAAATATCACTCCAACGTATCTAAGATATTGTTTATGATATGACGATAACAGTATCTAAGATATTTATTCATTCATCAGGGTTCGCCAAAGTGAAAAGAAGCGTCAACTTATGCAGCATATGTTTTCCACAGCGAATGTCCTTTCAGCTGCAACTTAGTATTGGCAAACTTACTTATTCAATTCACCCATAGTGCATTCACCTATAACCCCCGGAGGAAACCCACGCTAACATGAGAAGAACATGCACACTCCACAAAGAAATCCTAAATGACCCAGTCAGAGCTTCAACCAGCGACCTTCTTGCTACGAAGCAACAATGTTAACCACTGAGCCACCGTGTCGCCATCTAAGATATTGTTACAAGTTTATGTAGTTTAATACTCGTGATTAGGCCACTTGAAAACCGACTGTCAGCGATAATTATAATACCTATGTCTGCTGTGGCATCTGAATATTTTTTTCTTTTTTTCGATGTTGTTGCAAAGATATGTTGAGTTAGTCTTCATTTTCTTAGCGTAATGCTGGGAATAATTGAATGTGTTTGTTATGTACATCATTATGTTATTATACCCATTTCTATGAAAGAACTTAGTGCAGATTCTTTGCCTAAAAGAGAAGAAAGTGCAAGAGGGAAAAAGAGTAATACGACTCCTCTGTTTCCAGTAAATTGTGCTGAGTATGTCACCAAACATGCATGCAAACGTTTTGCTGTGAAGTACAGTACACACACACACACACACACACAGAGAAAGAGAGACAGCGAGAGAGAAAGGGAGAAAGAGAGAGAGAGACACATGCTGTAACTTAAAGAAAGTAGGAAAGAGGGAGAAAGAGATTGTTCCATGCTGTTTTGGCCGAGCTCCAGGCTTCATTTTGATGCCACAGTGCCTCATTCTGTGCAACTCACCTACACAGTCAGAGATCCGAGGGATTGTGGAAAGCATCAAACAAGTTTACCTCTCCCAACCTTAAAATAAACAGAAATAATGCATGTTGTTTTTAAGCATAAAAAATTGAGGGCTTGGATAGTTATTTTAATTTCATAACCAACCAACCAAACCCGATGTTGCCTGGGATTTGGATTTGTGTTGAAGTATCAAAACAAGTATGTCTTTAATGGCCACTTTTTCCATAGTATCCAATTCCTGTTGTTGTTTTGGTGTGCTGATTTTGAATGATAGTCATATGTTCCCCTGATAGTTTCTTTGGCAACTATACTATGTGATGGAGAGTTGTGCAGTAAGAAGGAACAGCAGATATTTTCCAGGCCACAGTGTGAAAAAAGAAAAAAAAACATAATGCACCTGAATCATTAATAGGCCTCAGGAGGTTAAAGAGACTTTAGAGGGGGAGAGAGAGAGAGAGAGAGAGAGAGAGAGAGAGAGAGAGAGAGAGAGAGAGAAAGAGAGAGAGAGAAGGTTTAAAAGAATAGTTGTCAGGATGGGCGGAATTACCTTCCTGCAGAACAACCACATCCTAACATGAGGGACCATAAGCATACTAAGCAAATTCCTGATTAAAATGAACAGTATTGCTGGTCACCATCATATGATGTGTTTAAGAATGAGTGATAACATGCTGGTGTCACAGTCTTCTAACTAGCTTAACAAGTTCCAGAGAAAAGATAGGCTGGCACTTTTTGCTTAAACACAAAGGTTATATGCGAGTTCAGTATTTCAACCAAAACTACATCCTCATTGTCCAAAATGTCTATGCACTTTTACATATATTCATTTAGAAGACACTTTTATCCACAGAAACATAAAAATGAGGTAGTTTTGTTGTTGTTTTATTCAATTCAATTCATTTCAATTTATATTGCCCTTTTAGGATGTACTGTAGATTGTGGCAAAGTTTAAAGGTTTAAGAAACCCTCGAGTACTTTTTTTTAGATTTTAACAGATTTGTGTGTGTTGAGCATCAGTTAAGACAATGTTAGCACATGTCAGCTTTAATTGATAGAAAAATAATAATAATTTTGAGGTTTTGTCAACTAATTTCATCTTCCGGGTTTAAAATGATTTTTGGGGAGGGATCAAAATCGGCAGCATAGAGCAAAACTGCAAGTGCAAAGATGACGTGTCGATTTTTCATTATTATTCATAGCTGAGTTTTCTTCTCCTATGAGAAAAGCCTGCTACTTAATCCTTCATGACTGCACGTGCTTTGCGAAGGCAAGGCAGACCTGCCAGTGCCAAGTTGTGAGACACGGACACATGGTACACAGTATTTAGCTGTTCATGAAGGGTCGTATGTGTTTGCTTCCATGATCCACGGGGTTTGTTGCATGTATTTCTCCGTGATTCTATCAGGGCCGATACAGCAAAGTTGTTTGTGTGCAGCAAGCATTTTTATCGGGAGAGCAGTACGAGAATTGGAGAATGGCCGGCTTTGTCTTTTATCTGGAGTTCGTTCACATTTAGACACATCGCCGTGCTGCTGTGTTTGCCTAAATCCTCCAGATTACCAACAGGGCTAATGGTTAAAATAGACAGGGCAAGAGATCTGCTGCACTGAGTCTACATTCAGACCCAGGGATTGAGGGAAAAGTTTGCATAGTGTTCATATGAACACGATTATCTTCATAATGATATAAATTGTGGTTATGTGTTTATGAAATTACGAATAACAAATGTAGCAGGGCATTAAATTACTGTTTATTTCTCTGCATTTTAACTTTGTAAACTATAAAATCATGCGTCTCCTCACGGTTTGTATCTCATTTTGTGAGCTAACTGACAACAGTTGTTTACTCCCTCCCTTCTCCCCCTCTGGCTACGGCCACTCTTTCCCTTTGTATGCGGAGCTCCACACCCATTATGATCAGGGCTGGACTGGGGCAAAAAATCGGCTCTGGCATTTTTGGCCAGAGCGGCCCACTACATTCAATCAAAATGCTATCTATCTGCACGTCCAATATTTTTATCAACTCATATTTTATAAAACACAAAAGCCATATATATAAAATAAATAAATACAAACTTTAATCTCAATTTAATTTCTGTATACTGTCCATAAAGATATTTGTTGAGTTCTAAAAAATACACTATTCATTCATTTATTTTTCTTCGCATAAGTCCCTTATTTATCAAGAGTTGCTGCAGTGGAATTAACTGCCAACTATTCCAGCATGTTTTATGCAGCAGATGCCTTTCCAGCCACAACCCAATATTGGAAATCACCCATACAAACTCATTCACACACTCATACACTACAGCCAATTTAGCTCATTCAATACACTATTCACTCAGCCTATATTCAATAAAAAACATAACAAAAACTGCCTGCTAATGCATGGGTTAATCTTTAAAGGGAACAGTGTACTTTATAACCTCATTCACCTCATCCTGCTTGCTGTTTCACTATCTAAACAATCAAAACACAATATAAGTCAAATTTGTTTCATTTTGATATTATGATTAACAGACACCAAACAGCCTCGTGTAGCTATATATTTATATGAGCATCATCTTCACTCTGCATATTTAAAACAAAACAGGGCTTAAATATAACTGTCTCCTTTCATTTTCTTTGAAAAGAACAAACTTTACCCCATCTCTTTTGCAGAATATCAGTTTTAATAATCAATAATGGCCATTATAACAGTATAACGTACAATAAATTTATATGATAAAGGCAAGCAAGTCAATGTGCAGAATCAGTGTATGTGGTTACATAAATTAATATATTAGCTTATCTTTGCACTCAGCCAAAACAACAAGATGAATTCAATATCACGTTTAACAACTATAGTGAGATGAGATCATCCAACAGATAAACTGTCTGACATGCACTATACTCTCACCTGGGGTTTATGCTCACCTGCCAGCTCTTGGCAGAGAGTGTGTGGTCACGTGATTTGCGTTTTTAGCCGTGTACTAGAATGAAAGGAGAACTTCACAGAACCGCTAAATGAAACGCCGGTGTATTTCCCGCGAATTCTCTGAGCCTCCCTTGCGTTTCTTCTCTCTGACTCTCGACTGTTTTGACAAATACACACAGACGACGCACGCTCACACAGAGTTCAAAATAGGAGTTGTGATTGGACCAGCCCAATGGGCTGCAGTGTCACATGGGCCTGTCTGTCAGGGAAAAAAAAGCATCTACTTTCAGAGAGTCACAGACCACAGGAGCGTCAATTAATAAGGCAGAAAAAAGCGATAGGCTGCTAAGCCTTATGGGCCGATCAGATCATAAGACGATGATCTGCCCGGCCCAAAAAGTACGTCGGCCCACCGGGAAAGTGCCCGGTCCGCCAGATGGCCAGTCCGCCCCTGATTATGATGCATCTTTTATAAAAATTCTGGGGTAGACCTGACCCAAAAGTGAGGGGTGTCATGATCCTTTAAGATAGAAATTCTAGTAAATTGAAACAGTTTTCAGAGTTGAAGTTCAGTTTAGTTCAGTGTGGTAATTTTTGACTGCTGAAAGTCCAAACACTGAAGAGCAAATCCATAAATGTGCAGCTCAAGTCCCAAACCAAGCAAGCCAGTGGTGACAATGGCAAGAAACAAAACTTTATCAATTGACGAAAGTAAAGAAAAAAAAAAATCCTAGAGAGAAACCAGGCTCAGTTGGGCACAACCATTTCTCCCTTGACCAAACTTCTTCTGCAGAGTTGTAGTCTAGATGCCGGAGGCTGAAGAACACAGGACATCCATCATGGAGAAGCTGTAGGTGTGAGTAGGTCACCGGCGGGTGTTCATGCTGGCCCATGTGATCAATGCGGTAACTGGTCTGTCACTGGGGTCTTTCAGGAATCAGTCTCATGCTCTCCACTCGTCCATGACCACCAAAGCATCTGCTTAGAATACGGCCTAGT
Source organism: Danio rerio (assembly GCF_052040795.2). Taxonomy (NCBI): domain Eukaryota; kingdom Metazoa; phylum Chordata; class Actinopteri; order Cypriniformes; family Danionidae; genus Danio; species Danio rerio. The sequence goes on along the minus strand of NC_141036.1, from coordinate 17,909,910 downwards.
CCAGGATTATGGAGACCTTGGCATAAAGAATAACAGACTAACATAAGCATAGATGCCATTCAAATTCTTTTTGAAAGTCTTTTGGAAAGTGTTTCTGGCTCCGGTTGCCTGTGGCCTAAGAATCCTTTAGAGAATTTGTGTTTTATTTTTATACACATTTATGCTTTTATTTGAATTCATAAGAATAAGCAAAACATTTAGAATCCAACCAGTTAACAAAATGACAGGTGTACAAGGCTTACATACATTTAACATTTTAAAACTCAAGGATAGACAAATATCTCCTTCTCCACATTCTCATGCTCCCTGTAAGGGCAGAAACTAAACAGAACTTTGCAAGTAATTTTGCTTTCTTTTGTGCAGTCCACTAACCCTCTAATCACACTCTTATGCGCATGACTTAAAGTTCCAAACAAAAAGCAATTAATGTACAGTGATAGCCAAATTGTTGGACGGCTTTAACCAGTGACTGATATTCAGAGATGTAAAAGATGTCTAAAAACAGATTACAATAGCAGCCAACCTCAATGACAAACACTGAGTTTAAAGCCTTGTTTATAATTACAGCGTCGGGTGTGTTTGGAATGTTTCTAAAAATAGTCACTGTCAGATGCATTATAATATAATGTAGATAGTTGTTAGACATTGTGATCGTGCAATAATGAGAATGTAAATGAGAATGCTCGCTGAGACTGCAAGAATCTGTTAGAGCCCTATTACCCATTTTAAAAGGTCTTATTTTGTTTTTTGGGTCTATGGAACAGGCTGACATGGATGAAAGGTATAAAAAACATTTATTGTCTTTTAATATAAATTTAACCTAAATATTTTGAATCTAATTATTCGAATGACTTCCATATGATTTGTTCAGCGATACATTTTATTTAAATCTCTCCTTTGCATGACGCTGATCTGTGGTGATTAGTTCAATGACCCAGTCGGTTGTGCAAGGTTTGCTGTGTTCAGTGCGAGATGAAACACCCACCAATGTTTATGAAGACTGTTGAATCAGCAAGCAACCAGCCATGGTTGTATATTTATAAAGTCCAGTGCAATGCGATTAAACACCAGCAAACACAAATGAAGGAGCTTAAAATGCCCAAATTTGTCTTGGAAAAGTTGTAAGAGTTACAATATAGGTCAGAATCAGCTCATTATCCATCAAAACACCAAAAACCTAAATAAGTTGGATTAAACAACAAGATGTAATCAAATTAAATATATAGATTTTGTTCACTGAAGTATGCATTTTTATTTGTTTAATATTTTTTAGTTTTTGCATAAAATGAGGCCCATTTTGCATCAAATGTGGACACATAGCCCTCGCTCTGGCCATCGGCACGCCTGATGCGCACCTCTGAAAAAATGAAACTACATGTCGGAATAACGTGTAGTGCAAGCTCTGTGATTGGTCAACTTGGTAGTGCTGACGAATGTGGGCAGGACAGAGAGGAGCTTGAGCCCGATTGAGTGAGTGTTTAAAAGTGTGGAGTCCTGTGAGAGAGCTCTGGATGGAAAGTTTTGTTTTGTCTTTACCTCATGGTTAAATTTGTTGCACGTCCGCCAGTTCCTGCCTCAAAATGAGCGAGTTTGCACCACTTGTACATTAAGGAAGCGTTCAGAAAAAAACAAAACACCAGTAAAGAATCTCGACACACAGAAACATTAACACCTTACTTCCAACTACTGTTTCGGACGTGTTATTGCAGAGCAACAGAAACAAAGCACAGAAGTATGAATGCACAACTACGCGCATTGCATGCGCCGTGTGTCACGCCTATCCCTTGGCGCGGAAGTAATAAGTCACTCCTTATTTTCAAGAAACGACTAAAAACTCAACTATTTAGTCTCCACTTCACTTCCTAATCTGCAATTGCCTCTCTGAATATCACACTAACTGTACCCAAAAAAAATAAAAATAAAATAAAATACTAATACTACTAATAATGTCCTTCTTAGACTTTACAGACCTGAAACTTGCCTATAGCACTTATTCATTGTTGCTCTTAGTTGTGTAAATTGCTTCCTTGTCCTCATTTGTAAGTCGCTTTGGATAAAAGCGTCTGCTAAATGACTAAATGTAAATGTAAATGTAAAGGACCAGATCTGGAGGCAATATAAATTCATTGAGTTTTTGGCACTTTGAAACCGGCATTTTGGCACAATTGGAATATATTTCCCGGGTTGTATGACTATTGAGACAAAGCTGTTTTCTCACTACCTTTCCCATATCACACCGAAAAGTGTGCCATGTGAAACATGAACAATTAAAAAAAGGTTTTCCTATTGAAAAAAAAAAGAATTTTACCTATTGCCATCATAGCCTTGACTTTCATCAATATGGGAAGGGTAGAAGAGACAACCAATACAAATTTTAAGGTAAGTTAATGGCACAGCTCTGTGACCGGTTAAAAATGTATGCCCCTAATAAGGATAAGTTTCATCCCGTTCATAGGTGGATCAAACACACATACATATATATATATATATATATATATAAACATGTACATAGAAAGAAATTAGTGTGTCTCATACAGGTGGTTTGTCGAGCCCACTTACTCGTATAACTTACACTCGCAATTTCACAATGTTTTCCAGAAATATGGAGTGTTCATAAGTGTCTGATGCATATGGAGAGGAAAGGAGTGTGTCTCCTACAAGTGATTTCTTTATTTTTAGAGAAAAGGGAAAGAATTTAAAGCAATTTAATATGTTTTTAGACACTTAGGTTACCTGTAATTGCAAACGTTTAAATATATGTTGAAATCTATTAATTCACTTCAAATCAGGCAAAGAACTATATGGTAACTTTATTGACATAAAATAAAAAAATAAAAAAAAATTTAAGTCATAAAAGATGCCTGTACTAACTGCCAGTAAGAGTTTTTTTTCAATTAATAAATAAGATATTTTAAACCAAGGATTTTGACTAAGTACATATTTGTGATGTAATAAATACAAATAGTGTGTTTGAAGCTTGTTTAAAGCGCTGTTGAATAATTTATCAAAAGCTGCAAAGTCATTTCTATTAAAACTTTAGACTTTATTTAAAACTTTATTTAAAGAATAGTTATACCTTCAGATAAACAGCAGTCTGTGATAGAGACAGATATGAATAAAGCTGAAAAAAGGTCTCTATAGTCAAAAATACCAAGTAGGTTTATTTGACGTGTTTGTGGTGGAGTCTATTCAATAGAGGTGTGAACCTACACTGGTCTCATGGTTTGGTTCAGTTACGATTACCATGCTATCAATTCGGTTCAATTAGATATCCCAGTGCATCACGGTGCATTGACGAGTCCATAGACAATTTTATATTTCACTTCACAGTACAAGAATTCTCGTATTAAAATGAATAAATATATTTATATATTATTTGTAATACAATTTTGTCCTTCAATTCAAACAGTCAGAACTGTACCTTTAAACGAGTGGTCCAGAGTGTATTTTTAAGGCTTGGTTGTGTTTATGGGGTGCAAAGCAATATGTGCTTATGCTTCATTTGTGAAAAATCTCCTTATTTTTTCATGTATCTTACTTTACTTATATACTGCTACTCAGCTAACATGAAAATAACTGTCACATTCCCTAGTTCATCCAAAAACCTGCCCTCAAGAGGCTTTGATTGGTCAGCTAACATAATGTGCTGTGATTCGCATATCGGCTCCATGTCACCAGGAAGCATCTCTGCTATAACATGACAGCGCATCTGGCCACTCCCTTTCACTGCCTAGGGTGAATGATCATAACCTGAAGGCATTTATGACATCATTAGCCCGGATGTATTTTTTGTAGTCCCCAAACTTTGTTTGCTTTGCTAAGCTAACTCTGTAATTTTCTCACTTTGCATTGAACTTTGAGCGTTTTACATTCAGAGATGTTTTTATGTTCACACAACTACATTACACATGAACTAAAGTTTAAAATATGACATCGTAGTAGACCACTCCTTTAAAAACTGAAGTACATGCACAGAACAACATGGCCTTTATAGCAAATAAACCTTACACGCTGTGGCGCTGTTTACTGATGAGTGACACTGATAAGCGATGAAAAAACTGTACAAAAGCACGCACATCTCTCTAAATTGGGTGCTCAGCCAAAACCGCAAAAAGTGCAAATAAATGTCAATCAAAGGCAGCAACATTTATGTGAGGCAGCAGCATTTATGTGAGAGGAGATCATGTGATCCGGAAGTGTACAAAAAGGAGCACCTGATTGTAATGAACATTGTCTGATGAAGAGCCGGGTGGCTCGAAACGTTACATGCTCTGTGTCAGCCTTTTTAATTTAATAAATTTGTACTTTTGGAGCCTTGGTGTTGCCGTCTTTGATTGACATTTATTGACACTGATAAGTGGCAACAGCGATCCCATCTGATCCATGATAGACGCTGTGGAAAAAACTCTGCGAATCACTGGGATTTGTATCCTATTTTAACATCGGGAAATCATAAAAAGACTTGTTTGGTTTATATCACTACAATATGATAGTAGTCATATTACTTACTAATAAGTTAATACTGTACATTTATAATTGCACATTTGTAATGATTAAGTTTCCATCTTTAAGTAATTTATACATAATGTCAAGGTGTACCTAAAAGTAAAACCTGGGATGTAAAAATTCCAAATTTTAAAAGTAAACTGAAGTGTGTAAAAATGTTTAATCAGAGCTCCCTCTCTCTCTCTCTCTCTCTCTATAAGTGTGTCTCTTTTCATAATTATTTAATTTGCATATACAGTTTACCTTTGATAGCTTTTTAAATCATTTTAAAATGTAAATATAATAAATGAGTGCACTATTTCACTGGGGGGCCATGGCTATGGGCAACACACACACACACACACACACACACAAATTCCCTATGCCTTTTGGATCTAGCTGATGATATTGCTTTATTACATTGAAAAAAAGCAGCAGGCTATTTATATAGGCTAATCAGTTTGCGTTGAATGGAAGAAATGATGTCAGGTGTGTTTGTAATACAATTTAGTTAAATAAAAAATAATTGAACACTCACTTTTTTAGCTGAACTGTTTATTCAATGCCTTGCAAATGACCCCGCTTGCTTCAAATTTAATTGAAACCAGCAGTGAAAAATAATATTTGCAGCAAAACAGAGGTTGACCACGACTATTAAAACTGAGATGACTTTGAATGTTGTTTTTGATCGAGACTAAGGTTTTGAGTTAGACTGATCGTCTCACTGAGCACTGTGTGTTCCTGTCTCTTTTCTTATGTGTCCTACTATGTGTCTGTCTCTAATAAAACCCCCAACCTCCTTTATCTCTCTCTCTCTCTTTCTCTCTTACCTCCCTCTCTCTCTGGCTGCCTTTCTCAATCACTTACTCACCCACTCTGGCCTTACAAGGAAAGGCAGGCAGGGTTGATGTCATAGAATGAGGAATGCTTAAAGAATCCAAATGGGGCGAGACTGGGGGAGAGACAGAGAGGTGTTTGGTTTGTAATACGCATGACCTATGCAAAAGACAAACGAGAGAGAACTTGTTTAGACGAAGGGAGGGTGTCAGTCTTTTAAGAGAGACAAGTATTGTAGGGGGAGGGTCCAACAGCTGTGCATCTAAAAGAAAAGTTATCATCGAAAACTGTTTTTCAGGGGCACAGAGAGGGAGATACAAAAAAGGGAGGCTCAGAGAGAAACAAAAAAGGAGAAGGAGACGGGCTTATAGGTAAGTTAAAGCTGCACTTGATTGCTTATTTGGTTTGTAAATTACTTTTTAATGGCTTTTGTGCATAGCAAGTAACACAAACAGCATACTTTCAATAAAGCAGATTAAAACTAGATTTTCTCACTTTTAATTATGCTAACAGTAAATGAACAATTTTAAAGAAAAAAACAATATAATATTATATGAAAAGTAAATTAGGATATTTGCTGATCCAATAAAGCTACTAAAAACCTACTGTTTGTCCAAATAAAGGATATATAAATGTACCTTTCAGGCAACGATGTTGGTCTTTCTAAATTTGTGATTTCTAGAGAATTACGTTTTTACAATGTCTCTAATTCAGGCTGTGTTTAAATTGTAGACAAATGCACAAACAAATAAGCTAATGTGAAGAATGTCAATGGGCAATTGGTACAACACTGCAACTAAAATTGTTCCATATCTTCAGACCTTAACAGAAGGATTTGTCAAACAGGACCCATTTGTTTCTCATTCTACAGGGGTCAGAACAACATCTAAAACAATAACATTAGCCACTTGAATACACCAGAGAGTCCAGTAACAAAGCTGGCCCATACAGTATGCATCCAGTACAATTGATCACAGAAAGATTTCAAAGGCAAATATAAAACAATGTAAAGATGTGGCACACTGTGGTGGCACTTCTTATGGGATCAGTCACATTATGCTATCCGAACTGTGCCCAGGCACGTTTCCAGGTTCATTTGACATGTGTAAGTGCTCGGAATCAGGCTCATGTGAGGTTTAGTTAACCGACCCTGGCTTGGTTGGAAGAGGTGTGCCAGAGCGTGGTTCAGTTGGGCTTTTGTGCAGTATGCATGTAGTTTAAATGCAAAATGCGCCTTAGCCCGAAACTGAAGACACGACATCACTTCATTCTTACTTTTCAAAGAACGTGAACTGTCATAGTTTATTAAAAATGCAAACCCCTTGCTGAACATCAGTTGCACCCTCAGCAAATCTCCTAATACCTGCAGCACGAGGACTTTATGATAATTTATGAGAATCAATAGTTGTGGATTTGTTCTGCAAAATATGTGACTTTGTTACTGCATCCTAAACGACTAAAACGAAATAACTAAAGCATATATACTGGGCGAGAGCACTTCTCTTCCTGTTAAGCTGAACAGTTGCATCATTGATAAAGTAAGCATGCTTAGGTTCAGTAGGTAAAGATGCAGTGTAAGGCAGGCTGTCTAAGGAGGGGGAGGCAGGCCAACCTCGCTTTAGCACGGATCGAGGCAATTGTGCCTAGCGGGAGTCCCTTATAGGGACTGTTGCTAGATTATGAAACATGTATGAAATGTGTTGATGTGTTCAAAAACTGTATATGGTCACTCAGCCTTTTCAAACTTTGTTTTTACCCTTAATTTAAGAAACTTGAAAATGGAAGCATTGTAACAATGATATGGCCAGTCCAGAGTCCCTTATGGTGGGTACAGCATATGCCTATTATAAATAATGTCAACATGAATTCAGGTTTAGACAAAAAGCCAAACAAGAAAGAACTTGTTTAGATGGAGGGATGATGTCATTCCAAGAGACATGTAGTGGGAGGGCTGTAAGAAACATGAGTAGAGGAGGTAGAACAGTCCAACAGTTTCATTAAAAACAAAATAGTTTTTTGGTACACAGAAAGAGAGGTTTACTAAAACACGACAAGGAGACAGGTATAAGTCAAAGCTGATTGCTATATTTTTATTTAATTAGCTACTTTGCCGTGGCTTTTGTGCATAACTACTGAAGTAACAAATTGGCACAAAATCCAAACAGTATACTTATAATATATATATATATATATATATATATATATATATATATATATATATATATATATATATATATATATATATATATATGAAAGTATATGAACTATATAGAAAAAACAGAACACCCTATATCTTACAAAATTTTGAAAACCCTGCTATTACTATTATAACAGAATTAAAAGAGCAGTTTATAAAGATTATTTCCTATTTTAAATTATGTTTGATGACCAGAATAATTTATTTAACCAATTATGTTTTCTCTTTATAAATAAATAAATTCATTAATTAATCGCAGCAAATTCATACATACATATTGTGCAGATCTCTTTTAACAGTAGTTACCATTGGCTTCAGTTTTTGTCCCACCTCCAGCGGTCATGCGGAATGCGGAAGCGTCAACCGGAAGTGTGTCTAGAGTCGGTACATTAGGAAAAAGTTTATGTGAGCGGAGCAGATTCACTGGTTGACGTCCCCTCTAGAGCTTCCTAGTTTTAACAGCATGGTGCTTAACGCCTATACAGCAATATAAAGTGGTATAAATTAAGAAAGGATATTCACAAAGAGGGATATTTGTCCATAAAAGCCCCGTAAGGGTTGAAATCAGAGGCGGTTTCTGCATTAGACAATCTGTATCTACTGCTTAACAGCATCTTTTACGAAGAAAACGAACAGTAAGTGTCTTTTCCACATCTTTTTTTTCTGACGTTTGTTGGTTTTCACACACTGCTATCTGCATTCGCATCAAAACCTCAAACACATTCGGGGTGGTTTGTAACGTTAGAAATCGATTAAGTTAAATAGCACAATTGTAAGTCGTGGTGTTTTGTATTTAAAATGCAAACGCATAGTGTCTTCATTATAGCACTGATATAAGTGAAATAATATGATCTAAAATGTTTATATAAAAGGTGAGGGGTGGGGCGCGTGGGTTAAAATTGTTAATTGTGTAATATTATTCATAGATGTGACGTTAACGTTATATGTAAAGATTCATGAGTGTGTTTGTCATTTAACACAATTGGTTTTCTTTTATTGAATTCAAATATAGAGCTGTATTTCACTGGTTTTCCAGTCAGATGTCCATATAAGGTGAAAGCATCTTGTTTTCCTTTGCTCGCACTGCTGTTATGTCTGATTAAAAACGATCAGGAACAGCGAACTTACACAAGTTTCCGAGTCTAAAGAACAAGACCACAATTACATCATTTCAAAATTTAAAGCGAGGATGGTGTTGTGAATGAACGAATAAGTTTTCTGGGTGGAGTGCCTGTAAGAATGACTATGGGATTTACTGGCCTTTAGGCAACGCAAGTGTGTTTTAGGATTTTCCAGTTTAATAAGCATGTGTGGTGAATGCGTCTATCGTACTCTAATGGGAAATACAGTGGGCTCCAACATTTACTTATGCTGTTTAAATAATTGTTCCCCTTTCAATTATATATATATATATATATATATATATATATATATATATATATATATATATATATATATATATAATTATTATTATTATTATTTTTTTGGAAGGACATTTATGTATTAGCAAATTGGTAGGCAGCAGGTCACATTAGGACAAAAAGTTTGACAACAACACTGTAGTGATTTTTGAACCACTGCTCATGCTTTCTAAACAACTGTTGGTCTTCAAAGTGCTTTCTAAACGTTTTATTGGTCTTCAAAGTGCATCCACATGACCTGTTAACAAATTCTACACAGGAAAATGTTATCTCTTATACCTGTTGTACATGATTGTGGATTGCTATTTAATGTTTGTTTTAAAGTATTAATAATACTTATTATTGTATTAAATGGCTTGTTCATATATAGATAGGTGGTGGAATGTATAGTCAGGTAAAAGTACCATTGATTGCCAAAAAATTTGTGCGAGTAAAATATCTGTTCTGATTACTATTCACTTTACTGAGTAAAAGTCCTTCTAAAGGTACTTAAGAGTAGTAAGTGTGTTACTGTGTTCACAACGAAGGCAGTGTGAGAGGCAAAGTTCGCTCTTGCCGCCCTGACGACAACGCTGTCTTCATAGCTAAGCCGGAGAGAGCTTCAAAATTCACTACATTGAAATGTTCACATATTCTACATTGAATATATCTGAAATGTTCTAAAGCAGCAATACTGTCATTATAGTTAGTGAGATTCCATTTTTTTTTAAGGAGAAAAACGTATATCAATAATCAAAAACAAGCGCTTGGGAACAACTGTGGTCAGAACCAAAATTCACAGGACTGTCTAGGCTTGGGTGGTAGTCAAATTTTGATACTGTCAAACCTCCTCCCTATTTTACCTCGGTATCCGGTATTACTGTGCATATTGTAAAAAATTATTACGAAAGGCTCAGACAGCATCACCAAAATGTTGTCTGGTGCCTAAACCGCGCGTGCTCTCTTGGGATCGATATTGTTAGACCGCGTGCCTTCTCTCAAATTACACCAGAGTTACCGACCGCTTCCGCACTTTATTCGGAAATTTATTCCTGCACCGCAAGAAATCTGGACTGGTCCCGCGATACAGCAGAGGGAATGCAGACCTCTAGTTCGTATTTCCCACGTCTCCCTCGGTCGAAACTGGAAATACTGACAAACTGCAAGTCACTTGGTGCACGACTCACCATCTTACCTCACCTCTCTCTCTCCCCCACATTGTTCCGTGATGACAATCATGCATAAGCATTTGTAGGCATTAAGTAAATAATATTTATTATTTAATAAATGTCTCCTATTTAAGTGCGTTGTTTTTTATGATGGTAAAACGGTATTGAAATTGACACTTATGCTATTTTTAGATCCCGCAGTATGCCATATTACCGTATTACTTCCCAAGCCTACTGTGTTCCCTGGAATTTTCTCAAGTTGTGGGTTATAAAATCAACTTGATTTCAACTCTCCTCGATGTCCACACCAGCGAAGATGAGCCACGTTGCTCTTCGCTGCTTATCGCTCCCATTGAAAATAAATGACTTCTGGGTCCGTTTTTTCAAAAGGTTTAATCTGGGTAAAATTGATACGAATTTAGTAATTCTGTTTTTGCAATCCATGATCACTTAATCCAGCTTACTTTTTGAGCCAGTTTTTCAAAGCAACATCAGATTGGATCAATCTGATCAAGGTAGGAACTTTTCTGGACCATTAAATCTGGATAACCAGTGCTCAAACAGGATGGGAAATCACAATTTAGAACTATAGATATGTAAAGAGCAACAAGTAGAATAGCCAGTGTGGGGTTAATATAAATTTATTTTTAATTAAAATGAAAACATGTTTCCCAGGGATGGGTTGCAGCTGGGAGAGACCAGCTTGTCTGAGCTTAGCCTTTAGGAGACGAATCTCAATTCTTGCCTTGGTTTGCTGCAGTCAGTTTGGTCAGAGTTAGTTGTTCCTCTGCCAGATGAAGCTGTGCTTCTGCCCTTTCAGTCTCTTTTTGCAATTGTTGAAAGTGATTAAAAAAAAAAATATATATATATATATATGTGTGTGTGTGTGTGTGTGTGTGTGTGTGTGTGTGTGTGTGTGTGTGTGTGTGTGTGTGTGTGTGTGTGTGTGTGTGTGTGTGTGTGTGTGTGTGTGTGTGTGTGTGTGTGTGTGTGTGTGTGTGTGTGTGTGTGTGTGTCAAATTGGTGAAACCCATCAAAACCCTGAAAATGTACTAAAGTAAAATTACATATTTTTGAAACTACTTGATCAAGTACAATATACGAATAACTAATCAATTTCAGTAAGTTAAGTATCTGTGATTTATTTACAAGTGCCACATAAAAAAATTAATTTATTGACAATCCTTAATGACCCACATTATATGCACCTCCCGATATGACGTAATTATGCGATGCATCTGAGATATGCGCAAGCCAAGCATAACCCAGACAGATTGTGGGTGTGACATGCTTTTCAACATTGTCACCCAAAACAATAGAATCCCGCTGCGTGTGGAGTTGTCACCTTATCAAATTCCATCAGAATGGCTTTGTAAATGTTTAAACTGGATTCAGGAAAGGAAGTTTGTCTCATATTAGTCATTGCTGTCAAGTGTTGTTATACAGTTAGAGTCATTGTGCATGAACAGTCATAAATTACATCTTAAACTGTGGTGTCACAGAATGATGTCAAGTAGTTGACAGCTCAGCGTCACCACACACAGTTGTAGTCATTATTATTAGCTTTTTATTTTCTATTTATTTATTTTTTTTAATACTTGCTAAATGATGTTTAGCAGAGCAAGAAAATTTGTACAGTATGTCTGATTATATTTTGTCTTCTGGAGAAAGGCTTATTTGTTTTTTTTTATTTTGGCTAGAGGAAAAGCAGTTTCTTAATTTATTAAAATCCATTTTAAGATCAAAATTATTAGCTCTGTTAAGCTATATTTTTTCGATAGTCTACAGAATAAACCATCACTGTACAATAACTTGCCTAATTACCATAACCTGCCTAGTTAACCTAATGTACCTAGTTAAGCCTTTAAATGTCGCTTTAAGCTTTATAGAAGTCTTAAAAAATATCTAATAAAATAATATTTGCTGTCATCATGGCAAAGATCAAATAAATCAGTTATTAGAGATGAGTTATTAAAACTATTTTGTTTAGAAATGTGTTGAAAAAAATCTTCTCTCTGTTAAACTGAAAATGGGGTAAAAATAAACAGGAGGGCTAATAATGCTAACTTCAACTGTATGCCATCATGAGGTGAAAAAGCAGTTCCTCTTTCCCAAAAATTAAAATATTACTAATAAAAAATCAATTCTAGTCAAACACAGTTATAAGATACTTGCATTATTATAGAACTGTGACCAACAAAGTACATAGATTTGCTGTAGCGGAGATGCAATCTCTAGAGGAACCAAGAAAACGGCTATGCAGAAAATGACTGCCTGCTATTGGAAGGCATATAGAGGAACTATGACACAATTGTTTTTGTCTATGCTTGTTTGATTGCTTTAAAACACTGTTCACATCTGCAGTCACAGAGAAACATTACTCAATGCAATTTCAACATATCTCATTATTCACATCATCAGTTTGTAGAACAAACGTTGAATTTGCATGTCATGCACTGATCCTCAATTAGTTTCCAAGTTTTCCTCTGGGGTACCATTTACAGACCACAATATTCATCTAGGCTGCACAAGAAGCCCTCAAGGAGCCAGATCAGCTAGTGCTTTCCACAAATAGGGCCAGAATTCCTGTATCACATACTGTACTGTAGTCATTGTGATCAAGTGATGAAATGCAGACACATTCGTAAGACCATTGGAATCTTTATATTGCAGCTGTTTCTCTTTTCATGGCACACACATACTGTGAGAAGGTGCTAGTTTGATCACATTTAATTATTTTCTGGAACACCATAGTGGGTAGTGAAAGTTCTTCTGTAGAGTTTTATGCTTGTTTGAACTGCACCACTTTACAGTTAGACATTTGTTTTCCAATTGATTGATTTCCTCTTACTAATGTGTTGTCTACCTTCTTCACATTATCTGAGAGGCTAGCAGTGTAGCCATACCATTAGCGTTCCCATGGAGACCAAATACACCAGCCAAACTGGCAGCTGGTGACCTCAACAAGCAGAGACACTTGAGAGCATGCACTGATCTTGGTTTAGAACTACGGAAGGGTAATAAGTTGATCATTTCCAATATATTTGTAGTGCTTTTGCTTGAAGAATTTAAAATCGTGAACACTCAAATATTAAAGATTTTACATTCAACAGGAGAAAGAAATACGTAAGTTTAGAACTGCTAAAGTAAATAGTAAGGAAATGTTAATTTTCTGCGAAGTAATCTTTAAATTTTTTTTTACCATTAAGTTTTTTTTAAAGGTCCCATATGCAATAGTATCTGGATACAGCCTTTATGATGCAAGCTGAGATTGCATCACTCAGCGATGCAATGTCAGACACAATGTACTTAAATGGTGCGAGTGACGTCACTGTGAAGGGTTGAGTTAGGGGTGGGGTTAGGTGAGCCCATTAAAAACCATTTGATGCAGCTCAGATTGCACTGCACCAGGTCTGCATCCAGACCCCTCTCTCCATATACAGCATTGGTTCAATAAGTTCAATAAAAAAAAATGGTTAATGTCCAGAAATATATACTTTTTACATGCTTATTTATTACTCCGTAAAATAGCTCCAGAATAGAAGGTCCATATTGCCTCTATTTGAATGGGTCGTGAATATTAATGACCTCTGCTCTGACATGCAGCTCTCACAGACAGATATACACACAAGCGTACAGCTATCTTTTTGGGGACTTATATAGACACAATAATATACCTATAGACACAATAATATACTGTACAGCAGGAGTGTCCAAACTTGGTCTTGGAGGGCTGGTGTCCTGCAGATTTTAGCTCCAACTTGCTTCAACACACCTGCAAAGATGTTTCTAGAAAGCCTAGTAAGAGCTTGATTAGCTAACCCAGGTGTTTCTGAATAGGGTTGGAACTAAACTTTGCAGGACATTACCCTCCAGGAACGACACCCTTGCCGTACGAACTGTATATTCTATCCCCCAACCCTCACAGGAAACAATCTGCATTTTTACTATACACTCAAAAAAATGATATGTTGGCGTTAATTAACTTTTTTTTGTCCACTCGTTCCACGTAACTGAGTTAAGTTACCTTTAAGAAAGAATATTAATTTTAGTGAACTTAAGTTAGTTACATAAAGGTAATGTAATGTTGTTTAGTTCAATCAATGTAACATTCATAATTTAGCTTTAATCAATGTAGTTATTTAAGTTCAATTATTCTAAAATTTATATTGTTATGTTTAACCAAATAAAAAAACAGTTTCTGTTTCATTGAGTTTATTCAATAGCATTTTTACAGTTTTACAAATTTTCCAGCAATAAAATGATTATCAAAATCCAAATATTGTCTTTATCTGTATCTTCACTTATTACAATAAGTTAAATACTGTATGTACAATATACTATTAAATTAATATTAATACAAGTATGAAGTAAATTAAAAACAATAAATGATTTACAAAAATAAGCTTACAAAAACATCATAAAAACACTTTTCAAATTACTTTTCATATATTACAAAAAACATTTAAAAATAATATTCTGCCATTAAATGAGTTACAAAAATATACTTAGAAAAATTAAGTCTTCTTTTGTAAACTATGCTGTAACTTCTTTACACTGAAAAAGCAGATAACACTTTAGTTGTTCAAAGAAAGATTACCACTTTAAAGCAATGTAACACAATCAGCATTACATCATAAATTAGACCAACCATCACAGAACATGCAATAGCTAGACACATTCATCTCTCTGGGCACCATTTCTGCACATTTGCACCAGACACTTTCTTACAACCACTCCATATATCTAAAAAAACAAACACACACACAAAAAAACAAACCACTTTTGACAAACCACAAACCACATGTAGAAGCATTCTTAATTCTTAACATTTTTTTGTATAATTAGCACATCTTGGGTGTATTGCCTCTTCTTGTTGATTTGCTGAATGTCTCCTCAATTGTAAGTCACTTTAGACAAAAGAGTCTGATAAATGTTAATGTAACTACTGTAGATTCATAAGGTGGTGTTGCACATCAAGGTTTGTGCTTCATCATGCCCAGCATCCTAAAAATGTCAAGTAAAAAAATTAAAAGTTTACCAGCAAATAGTTTAAGAGGAAAATGCAAAATGTTAAAAAAAAAAAAAAAAAAAAAAGTAAATGGCTTACCGTGTACTCACTCACAAGGGCTTTTTCTGAATGCATTCACACCTTTTTTTCCACTGGTGATGTTCTAAACGACATGAAATGACAATTTGTAATTTACTAAATAATTATTAGTTAAAATTACTAGTAATTTTTACTGTACATCATTTTAATGCGTGTCTAGGCATCTAAAGGCATAGTACCTGGATTATCCACAGTCTCCTCAACCAGATATGGGACAGAGGCTGAGCTGTAAACCTGAGGGAGAAAAAAGATGCGAGTGAGCAAAGATTTGTAATAATAAAATATAATAATATAAATATATAGCATTTAGAATAATATATTTATAACAATAAAAATGAAAAAAAAAACTGCAAACTACTAAACTTATAAGTTTAAATGTGTTAGATGACCAAACATATAAGCTTACATTAAATATGTCATCATGCTAGATGTCATCCTATATACAGTAAGTGTCACATATGCTTGTGCCAACACCACCTTTTAATTAATATTATGTAAGTTATCAAAACTGGCATTAAAACTTGATAAACTGCTTGACACTCATTTAAAATTAGACTATTTCTTACTACCAACGTTTGCAACTTTATTTTGGGGTTAATATATACCAAGTAAAAAATTTCACAGGAATGCAAAAAAACTAGAAATTAATCTGCCTTTAATGTGAAAAAGACACAGGAAACATGACAATTTCATAACAATACTATACACAAACACAACATAGTATTACAAGGAAGTTCATTAATGATTCAAATGTTGTCACAGCCTCAGTATGAATACATACAAAGTAAAAAAATCTCACCTGCGTCCACATTAAGGAAAGCTTTCTGTGCACGTTCTCAATTTGTACTGTAATCTTCATCTTTTGATTCCCATATTATGGCGCCGATCTAAACGAGCTGAGAGTGATCGTTGTGGTTTGAATCTTCTGACTTCCTGTGTTGTTTTGAAACTGCGCATGTGCAGATATTACTCCACCTATTGACCAAAATGCAGTACTGCAGAAGCAACACAACTCCCTTTTATTCATGTTAATTAAGCGAGCTGTTTAAATGTGAAAACTTACTTTTTCTAATTTTTTCCAACATAACACTTTTATTTTTCGTACACAAACATAAGCAAATTGTTTAATTTAAACATAGTTATATTCTTTGAACCAACAAAAGCCAAAATTCATTTTTTTGAGTGTAGGTGAGCATTAGATATATATATATATATATATATATATATATATATATATATATATATTTTATTCTAGATTAATCTCACTGTAATCATGGAATTAGTCTAGATTAGACTAAAATG
This sequence comes from Danio rerio, assembly GCF_052040795.2. Classification (NCBI taxonomy): domain Eukaryota; kingdom Metazoa; phylum Chordata; class Actinopteri; order Cypriniformes; family Danionidae; genus Danio; species Danio rerio. The sequence continues at coordinate 17,893,410 of NC_141036.1, read as the reverse complement.
GCTCATTTGAAATCTGTCAAAGGCATTCAGAATATGTGTGCTACCCAAATAAAGACTAAAAGTAAGTCTTTGAGAACGAATTTCTCAAGCCAAGAAGTGCATTAGAACAGGGACTCATCTCCTGTTTCCAAAATGCATCACAAACTGCTTGAGAAACTGTTCTATTATGAAAATTGGAGATGAAAATAAATGATATTCAATAAGATGTAGTTGTTTACTAAATGTTTATTCAGTTAAATGTGAATTTTGAACTGTAGGCTTACATAAGCTCAAAACAGTGATTTTTGATCACCTTAATCTGACTAAAGTCATAACTAAACTAAACAGAAATGAAATTAAGACATGTAGAGTATGCATATATTATTGGCATTATTGAAGTAAACACCGCAATTAAACTTTTACCGTCATGTAGGACTTTTCGCCATATTTTCTGACAAGTTTCACTTACGTGGCTGTCAATAAAGGACCAGACACACACCCACATCCCGAAATGCGAAAGTTTTTTTTTTTTCCCCCATTCGGTGTGCGTTATTAATTTGCATAACACTCTCACCAGTCTCAATACCCCGCTTTGTCACGGGGGCATGAATTAATTTTTCATGAGTGATAGTGAAACTGTCAAACTGCAGTTAAAGTCACCGAAAATTACAGGAAACTCTTGCATGAAAGCACTTCATGTAAACACCTTAATAATATTATTGTCTATTAAGGCAAATAACTAGATTACAGATGTTCATGTAATTGTAGCCAGAAGTGTCTTCGAAGTAAGTGAAAGATTCAGAAGTGCACTTTTTTGTCAGACGGCTCACCGTAGGGCTGGACGATATGACACATTTTATATCACAATATACTTCTTAATTTCGCTCTATGATATGATTCCGAGATGCGAGTGCCTTTGCCTCACTTGAGTGTCGCTCCATTGGAAATAAAATAACAAACTTGACTGCAGGTCGCACACCTGAAGCGCCATGCATTTTAGAATTCTAAACATAGGTTTCTATCAGGGGACACACAACGTCGCTTTAAGTCGGCGACTGTCCGCGGCGCCCAGCCAGGATTCGGGACACTTCATGTTTCTGCTACGCCACAGAGCTCCATCTGAATAGTTTCATTTTAAATAACAAGTGAATGTCTGTGTCTGGTTTTCCGTGTAGTGGCCCTAAGCGGGTCATACGGTGCCTCTGGTTTAAACTCAAAGTTAATTCTGGCTGCTTTCACATCTAGACTTTTGTTTCGAACCTGTCTCATTTGCCCAGTTAGCGCTGCTCATTTGGCATTTGTGAAACCACCAATCACGCTCAGATCCACGGCAAAACAATCGCTCCGAGATCACTTGAACGAGGTGGTCTCGGCTTGATTGAAATGAACTCTAGAGCAGTTGGCTGTAAAACTATATAAAAGCCACAAATGATTGTGGACTCTCTGCTTGGTCTGTGTTCGAGTCGTACATGTACGGCTGAATGCTGATCCTCTCATTCTTGCTGCTTCTCTCTGTCTGAGCGGGGAAGCTCTTGGCTCCGCCCCCTTGTTACGTTGGGCGGGAATTTGAAACAAATTTTAATGTGAAGCAACACACCCTTAAAACGCCCCCCAAATAACACTTTTGAACACATAATAAAAAAAAATCTGAATTGTTTTGAACTGAACCTAAACCGGCACAATCAGAAGAACCATAATATTAATATTAAATCATAAAAAAGGGGTACGCTTCTTTTTAAAGTATTTTGTATTTGTAATATATATGTATATTTATGTGTTTATATTTTACTTAAAGTAGTTGCTTACTTTATATCCAAAGGAAAGAAAGATCTCCAAAGATGCCTTTTCAAGGTATCTAAATAAATGTGTTTTGAAACTAATGAAGACAGAAGTCAATGATTCATTAATTATTTAGCCTGACATGTTTACTGTTCCAAAACATATAAAATGTTTCCTAAAAAATAAAATATATCATGTTCAATGGGGACAAACGCTGTTAATTAATTACATTACAATGCAGCGATATTGTGATATTTTTATCCATACCGTCAGAAACTTATACCAGCCAATGTCAAGCCAGGAATAATAATAACCTCTGCATAAACAGATGAAACAGCTTTACCGTAAAAAAATACCGTAAGAGCTGAGTGAAACTGGACGATTCTGCAGTCTGGGGCCAAGGGGAAGGGTAGGGATATAAAAATAGAATTGGGATTGGGCCTATACTGTATGTGTTTGTTGAAACATACCCATTAATTTTTACAATAAATTAACAAAAAATGCAAGTAAGTATACCTTATGCCTCTTGGGGTGGCTTTGGAATAAATGTATTATCTGTAAATCCTGCATTTTGCATCCTAACAGCAATATAAAAATGTCTCATGCACGTCTCCTGTTTTCAAAATAAAAAACCCACATACATAGCAAGTTAAATATAAACTTATAAATAACAGGGAGACAAAGTATTAGTTTGGGTACAACATTAAATATCTATAAGACTTGTCTTCTCCGGCAAATTGTTAAGTTTGGCCTAATACGTAAGAATTAAAAGATGTCTTGTATAATAAATATTTTTATGATATTATTTAAATTCTATATTTATAAATGTAATTTTTTGTTTTCCCCAAGACTAGTTGTGTTTAAAGAAGAATTTGTGATATATTTGAAGACATTAAGAGAGATAAAAACCAAAAAAAAAGCTAGAAATTAAATTCATCATTAGAGGATTTTGGTTTCATATTTTGAGAACTTTAACTCCCCTGCTACTTAAATTTGTTTAGCATTTATTTTGTTTAATTATTGTTATTTTATTTATTTATATATTTTGTATTATTAATAAGGATAGAAAGATTGTGCATGTATGAAAATTGATTATTATCTCAGTCTTTTGTGTAATGCTAAAGTATTAATGCCTTTCTGTTTAGCATTTTTATTGAAATAAATAAATAAATAAATAAATAAAAGGGAGGTAAATGCTCATTGTTGTCTTACTAGGACATGTTGTAGCTGATCAAATACCACCTGGGTCATGCATATTTATGATTTATGATCAGTCTATGTTTTGGCTAGTAATCTCTTGATGATGCTGCTGCTCATCAGGTCCAGATGACGTAGAACGTAACCCAAAGTATATGCAAATGATGAGGACGTGCCCCAGGGGTCATGCAGCACTTGGTTTTTGTGTTCTGATTGGTCTTTTGTCCAGAGTTTTACACTCAGAATATATACGTAAGGAGGAAACAATAATGTCTGAGGCTCACTGTATGGCCATTTCCATACTGATCTCCTATTATTCGACTATGCATATACCCATATTTTCTTTATAGGGCACCTTTAAACCCCATCTTTAAGGCATTCATCTTAATAATTAATAATAATTCACCCCAATGCACAACAGTGTTTATTTTTCATTATAAGCATTTTAAAATTGGATTGTTTCTTAATTGCCTTTTTCATTATTTGCTCATCTGCCAGGAAAAAATGAGCTGGAAGGGTTGCTATCATTTTGTTATCATTCATACGGCTATTTTATATTTTAGTATATATTTTATACATTTATATATGTATGGATAAATTCATCGCACATTTAGAGGATTATTTATTCTTAAAATATTACTTCTTTTAGCTTGACACTTTACACATTTCTGAAAAGATCCTAATACATCTCAGCCAACCCTTGTTTAAACTAAAGAAAACCACTGGCCAGAATTAATCATCATCATTCTGCGTGTGCTCTGCTGAGAATCTGTTATTGGAAACATCATCTGGAACATTTTATGCAATTTCAATCCTTGTAGGCACCCACACACAAATAAATAGTATCTTCCAACTCCGGGTTTATGGTTTGCTTTCTGTCCTATGTGAATATTTAATCAACGCTTGCACCTCTGCATTATTAAACTCCACATCTAGAACAAGGTGAAGGGTTTGCACTGCCTCTCACAGCACACTCAAAACTGGGAACCAAAAATAGACTTAAACCCCACTCTAAACCTCTTTTTTTGGGTTTTAAATTGTGCTGCCTCTTAAGGTTATCCAGAATCTGTTATGAGCTTTGCTGATTTGGAGATGGTTTGGTGGACCACATAAAAACATCCTTAACTGTTACCTTACATTTTTCTCTTAAATTAGTTGTGAAGGATTGGCAGACATTGCTGGAATATTTGTGTGAACTGGAGCTCTTTTGCTCATGCCAGAACATGAAATCCACTGGAGATTTATGTGATACTGTAAAATTATTCTTAAAGGGTTAGTTTACCAAAAATAACTTGCTCTCACTCTTGTTACAAAATGGTTTGAGAGGATATATATATATATATATATATATTGATTAAAAATATTACTAATTAATCACACTTTTTAAAAAAAAATTAATCGCATTTAAAATACTGAAAAGTGTAATTTTGGCTATTCAAATGTAAAATGTAAATGTAATGTAATGTAATGTAAATGTAATGTAAACGCAAGACAAAAAACTATTTAAATTCAAAATATAATTGTTTATTCAAATTTTTGTTTAACTTGTAACACAGATTTCTTATTGTAAACAACATACCCACAATAAACCATCAAGATCCTGGCTTGACAGCCATAATTATTACAGAAATTAAAACACAGGTCATGTTAATGCCATTTGAATTTCAAAACAATCAATGCCAATAAAGAAAAAAGTTATTTCCAAGTTTGATTCTAAGTGGACTGCAAAAAATAGGCATTGCAGATATGGAAATTGGAAAATTATAAAACATTAAAGTATTGAATACAAACAATTACTCTGATTGTAAAGTTGTATTGCTGTGAGTTGAGAACATTAATTATAAGGTAGAAACAATTTTGCTTAATCCTGCTTTACATTCATCCAGTTGCTAAGACAGTCCAGTCCAGACATCCCTAGTCTCCCTGAAGTTGCCGGAGTAATCGCAAATGCACAGAGACTCCCGGATGCCCGCAAATGAATAATAATCTCCCGGAAATCTGCCAAATGATTATATACAGTTGAAGTCAGAATTATTAGCCCCCCTTTGAATTTTTTTCTTTTTAAATTTTTTCCCAAATGTTATTTAACAGAGCAAGAAAATTTTCAGTTTGTCTGGTAATATTTTTTTTCTTCTGGAGAAAGTCTTATTTGTTATTTCAGCTAGAATAAAAGCAGTTATTAGTTTTTTAAAGCCATTTTAAGGACAAAATTATTAGCCCCTTTAAGCTATAATTTTTTCCGATAGTCTACAGAACAAACCATCATTATACAATAACTTGCCTTATTACCCTAACCTGCATAGTTAACCTAATTAACCTAGTTGAGCCTTTAAATGTCACTTTAAGCTGTGTAGAAGTGTCTTGAAAAATATCCAGTCTAATATTATGTACTCTCATCATGGCAAAAGATGAAATAAGTCAGTTATTAGAGATGAGTTGTTAAAGCTTTTATGTTTAGAAATGTGTTGTAAAAATATTTTCTCTGTTCAACAGAAATTAGAGAAAAACATAAAAAGGGGGCTAATAATTCAGGGGTGCTAATAATTCTGACTTCAACTATAAATGTGCTGCGTTCTGACCAACCTGCTCCCTTGGTCGCGAACCTAGTGATTTTGCTGCATTTTTCTGCTTCTATGGCCAGGGATTTTCTTCTTTTCATGCGCTCCTTCTGCTCCTCCTTTCTGTTTACGTTCCATGTTTTTGCCTGACTGAAGTTGTTGCTGGTATCATAAGTTCTATGCAAATTGCTAATAAGGCAGTACGTCGCTGAAATGATTGGACTTCATGGTAGTCGCGATCGCCTGATTCATGGTTTGAGGTGTCCATCAAGCTGCAAGCAGCCTATGGCATGTCGAGGTGGGGTAATCAACGGCACGGCGGCAGGCCAGATTGACCATCAGGCCACCGAGAAATGTCCTGGTGCTCCCGATGGCCAGTCCACCCCTGCCCCCAAGGCTCTTCACAAATGTTGCGCGCAACTCACCTCCACCGCTCTTTATGTACGTCTCGCGAGCACACGCCCCTACTCGGATACGTAGCTCACTCAACCAAACACACACACAACGCGCCAGAGCGACTCCTTTCAGATTCAACACGCATGATCGCTCTGGATACTCTGGTGATGCAACATTATTTCTTTTATACTGAAACTTGTCTTTAAAAAGTGCCTCCTTTGGCCTTATCCATGTTTCTTTGCATGTTGCCCTGCAACTGCTTTAATTGTGTTAATTTTTTTTTACGCGTTAATTATTTCAAATTAATCGCATGCGTTATATGTACATGTTCTGTGTTCGATTCAAATTATAACCTGACAGTTAAACAGCTGAGCAAACATCTTTTAAACTTTAGATCTGTAGTGTCTGCTTTTTGCTGGCTGATTGTGGGTGTAGTAATACACAAAGGGTAAAGAGGCTGTTCGGGTGCTGAAATTACTTAAATATATCATGGCTATCAGTCAATCAGATTCGAGAACCAGACAGAACTGTTGTATTAATACACACACACACACACACACACACACACATATATATATATATATATATATATATATATATATATATATATATATATATATATATATATATATATATATATATATATATATATATATATATATATATATATAACTTGCCAGTTTAGATTTATCATATGATATCATATAGCATGATTTCGTGGGTCATATTGTGTGGATGATGATAGAATAGCAAAAATGTGGCTGCAATTAGTACAGCTAGAATAAAAGATTATCTTTTGTCATGTAAGCCTTGTATACATCATCTCCCTCTGAAGGGAATAGTGGCTTAAAGGAGAGAGAGCTAAGTGGTTAGGACAGTGCAGGCTGCATCTGATGCCTTTAAAGTGTTTGCCATCATCTGTAATTCATACTTTGAAAGTAGGAGTATTTGATATGGTTCACTGGCTCTATTATGAGAACTCTAGAGGGAAAAAAGTTATGACTTAGTCACAGGGTCAAATAAAACTTGGCTCACTGCTGTAGGAGGATATGAAGTAATGCTGTCAGTTTTAATGGTAAACATGCTTGAGTTAAATATTTGCATGTAGCTCATACTTCTGCGGTATATCACATCCACATGTCTCAACCACTTTAACTGTTTCTAGTCGAAGCTCAGTTGACCATTCTCTGAGGCCTCTTAATGGGAAAGTCATGGTATGACTTCAGCCGCGATAGACTTGGTTTGGAAAAGCTTGCTTGTTCACGCACAGTCAAAAAGGAAATTATTTACTCCAACAAGAGGACATTGTGTCTTTAAACTGTATCTGACTGTGTGTTCTGATTTGGCTTATTTTAAGGGATCCTGTTATGCACATAACATTTACTTGATATTTCGACAAAAAATAACTAATTTTACTATATGAACATATTGCAACTAGCAATATTCAAACCATTTATTTTTGAAAACCTATGAAGCTAAATACTTCTAGACCGTAAACAACTTAGTATAATTTACACTGCTACCAGTAATAACCAGAAATCTCACATAAACATGTGTCTCAGTCAGTGCTTTAGAAATTAAAATAGTAAATCCTTAAATTGTCTCACAATATTAAACAACTTAGAAGTGTGAAGGGGAAGGACTTCAAAATTTACACCTAAGAAATGGGACACCACTCTGGCGCTCTAGCTATCACGGACCAAAGTGGGGTGGATTGAGCCTCTATGGACGTGGTGACCCTGATCGAGATCTCTTACCTTATATGAGATTGACGATGGTAACTTTGGTATTTGTCTTCAGGAAGTCACAGAAGGCAACGATATTATGTTATCATAATGATACAGAGTTGCAATAAGCAGACCCCTAGTTTTTCACGATTCAGCGATCGTTAAATCAATAAAAAGTCGCAAATTTTTGCGATCTGCAAAATTCTCAATTAAACCCTAAATAATTACAAAACATTAAATAATCTCATAAAACATCAAATTCTAAACCATATAATCAAAATATATTTATTTCACTTTGCAATTAAATGTTTTACATAACTTATTGACGTTGCATTCGCAGCACACGTGATGTATTTAAGTGTCTCTCTTACAATGGCTGCATCCGAAACCGCCTACAACTCAGTAGGTACGGCATTTGAATTTAAACGTACTACTCAGCTGTTATAAAAGTATGTTCTATACAGTATGATTATCAAATGTATGAATGGAATTCGGACATACTACATCCACCATTTTGTCATAGTCACGTGACTTACCTGCATCAGTTGCGTCGCTTCACTCCTATTCATGACTTCTCTCGCGGAGCTTCATGGAATAGCGGACTTCATGGGATGCGCACTTCAGAATCTCGCCGGAAGTAGTAAGTCATCCGGGTACTTCTCGCATACTGAAATTTTATGAATTTTAAATAAATTAAAAAAAACACTATACTCGGCTCGCATACTGATAGTGTACTATGTAGTGTGGAAGTATGCTGTTTCGAACACAGCTAATCATTACGTTACATGTGGGCGGGGTGTTGTGCAACCTGTGCTGTAAGCAGACACAGATGAAGCGTGAGTGATGTGAAGTCAATGCAAAGATCCGATTACACATCCTGTGGCACAAATTAGGCGTTTTGTGCGTTTGATGCGCTTCAGACTGCAAAATTAAGCGTGAGCAAACATCTAAAAAATGGAGCAATGGAACAGACACAACAGCAAGCAGCTTACAATGATGGAGTCTGGTTCAAGCATGGTAGCCGCTTTTCTTGACATAATTGAAAGACATTATTTGTGCTTTACACGTATGGCTGGGATTATGGTCTTAATGAAATCGATAAGTGATATAGTTTTTTTTTTTTTTTTTTTTTTTTTTTTAACTGCAGTTACCCAGAGAAAACCAAAATGCTTCCCTACAATAAGTTTTACGGCAATCCCTGTTTTAGGTGTATTATGGTAGGTGTAATATAGATCAGAGTATATATGTAATTTTTTTATATTTATATATTTTAATTGTAAAATTGTCCAAAAATTTCTGGGAATTACTGCCACAGTATTCTGGGTATTGAGTGTGGTCCTGGAAAATCTTAGTTTTCAAGGGCTATCTACGCCTTCAAGATAAAGAGTATTGGGTAAGGGCTAAAGGCTGATTTATACCTCTGCGTCGAGTGATCGGCATGACCTGTGCCTGTGTTACACATAATCGTGCATTTATAGTTCTGCATGCTGTTTGTGTTGCTCTGCAATAACACTTCCGTGACGCTAGCTGGCAGTAGGTTTATGTTCCTCTGTGTCAAGTTTCTTCGTGGGTATTATGTTTTTATGAATGCTACAAGTAGCTAAAACTAGCTCATTCTGTGGTGGGAACCAGCAGACATGCAACAACTTTACTCATAAGATAAACACAAAACAAAAGTTTCCATTTGGAGCTCTTTCATGGGACTCCACGCTTGTAAACACTTGCTCCATCGAGCTTGCGGATCTTAGTGCCTCCCACGCTTGTCACTGGTACCAAGCCAACCAATTAGAGAGCTTGCTTCATGTGTCGTTGCGTGTATAGTTACATTTTTTTTTGAGAGGTGCGCATCAGCGCCAGCAAGAGCTATGCTATCGCTCGAAGCCAGCGCCGATGCATATGCTTGACGCAGAAGTATAAATCAGCCTTTAAGGGGTGGAGTTGGGATCGGGTCTTAGTGTTGTCATAACTCATTGGTGGTGGTACAACATAAATTATCATCACATTTTTAATTAAGGCGATTTGACAAGACTAAAAGAGAAACCATTATTGCTAGTCAAGATAAACTAATGAAGTAAAATAGGTGAAGCATTTCAAATGTTGTGAGGTGGATGAGGGCACTTTAGCAGTATATCAGTGTATAGTACCCACTGCTCTGCATACCCTTCTGTACCTCTCCAAGTCAGAGTTTGTTTTAAACTTCTGGTTTTTGCAGTTTAGAAACATGTCCAATTTTGGAAAGTGAGACTTGAAACCAAACTTAAGAATAGATGTGAAAGGAGTATGAATAGGCAGTGTAAAATTGCCTAAGATTTCTACAACTGGCATCTCTGAAAATTGCATTTGCAGTGTTTTAGTAAAGGACTTTCTTGTTGTAACTCGCTGATCCAAAGTATTTATGAAAACTGGACTGGGCAATAAGAGGAACTTGGTTATGACTGAACAGGTTACTATCTACCGTACTTATTTAGTTCCCTAAATTGATAGTAAAGTTACTTCTACATCCCTCATTAGTATGTCTGGGCAAGTAGTCAAGGTCATTTTCATGCATTTTTGTCATTAATGGCAGTCCTAGTAAACCTCCAGCACATGCTTTCATATGAAGCAGTATTTGCCACACAGAAAATTTAATCAGATGAAAATGACATTGAGATTTATTATTTTGTGTTAATGAAAGCCATTTGTGTAGCTTCTCCGGGGAACTACAGCTCTGTGAAATACATTTGTCTGTGAGAAGATTTTGTAGTGTTTGATGTATTAGTCAGGCTAGGGATGCACAATTTTGGAAAATCTATATTTTACGATATTTTGTTTACTGCAATACAAACTCCGATATAAATATGATTTCACCAGATGATTTAAATAGCTCTTTTTGGAAGGATTTTGTTCATTTAGATTTACTGAGAAAATCAAGTGTTTTTTAATATAAATTATAATAAATTACAAGCATAAATGATTAAATAAACAGTGTTTTTCTGAGGAGTCTAACAGTGTTGAAGTACAGAAATTGATCAGTCAAAAGTAAAATAGCATGGTCACCATTATATAAATAATTCCAAAAATAGTAATATATTTGTTTTAATCTTTAATGATCTAATAATCTAATCCTGCAATGTGACAATTTCAGATACACACATTACAAAATTGATGCTTAAACGATATATTGTTCAGCTAAGTCACACTAAAAGAAAGCCGTTAAATCTTTTTTTATAATGCAATGTTGTGGGGATTTCCTGGGCTGCCTTGTATTGGGATTTACTATTATTTAATACATGCTTCCCTGAAAAGATGTGCGTGACAATCCCAGCTTTGCTCATTTGTGTTTACGATATTTATTATGATTTATTGCCCAGCTCAACCTGGTTGTGGTTTTGAACATGTATACCAGACATATGTTGCTGTATAATGCAAAAAAATATTGAATAGTGATTTCTTGCTAATGATTAGGGTTTTAAAGCTGGCAATGTATAGGAGAGCTCGTCTAAATTTAACCAAAATGGATGACTAAGCTGCGAAGCTCTCCTGAGAATCAATTCTGCACATGCAAAGCTGTCTCAGACACAGACACTAGAGCTACAGACTACTAACAAATATATATATATATATATATATATATATATATATATATATATATATATATATATATATATATATATATATATATATATATATATATATATATATATATATATATATATATATATATAACTGTGCCTTAATTTGATCTGAAACACTTCACTGACTGCATGTTGTTGTCATTTTCAGATCAAGATGTCTGACTCCAGCAGCGGCAAGCCCATTGTGGTCACTTCCTCTGTCTCTCTTAAAGTTACTGCTCCTTCATTTTACAACCAACCCAAAAAGTTTGCATCTGTGGCTCCTCCACGTCCCAAAGCACAGATTGCCCCATCACAGCCTTCATCATTTGTAAGCACTGGTGTAATTGGACGAGTTGGAGAGGTTCCCCCACCCCCCTCATCCCTCAGTTATGGTGAGGCTATTACTATGAAAGATGATGTTATTTCTAGTCAGTGCCATTGTTTTAAATTTTTAGTTTTAAGTTTTATAATTAATTTGCATACATTATTATTCTAATAAAGGACACAAAATTATATAGATGTAATTAAGTAAAATTTATCCTGAACTTATAGAGCTAAATTTTCGTGCCCTCCTGTATACTGTAATAGAACTTGTTTAATTTAAAAACAAATTTCTCATTTACAAAATAGTCCAATTTAAGAAATACTATGAAAGAATCTTGCACAAAATACATATTGTTCCTGGTAAAAATAAAATAATGAAGAACAAATTATTATTTCTAATAATAGTAATAACATTAATATTATTTTTAGACGTACATTCATTTGTACAAAAGTAATAAGCATGTATTTCTGTCTCCTTTTTTTTCATGTTAAACCTAACTTTTTTTTTGAAACGCTGTTGTAAAGTTGGTGTCAAATTAGGATGTACATAATAGGATAAGTTCTCTCAATTATAATTTAGAGAAGCTTTGAAAAGGAAGTTTAAAGTGTTCTGTGGTTAATATTCACAGACACTAATTTGAAGCACATCACAGTTTGATTAGGTGTTCAGATTTAGATCCGCAATCATCTAAATTGTCATCCATACTTGCCAAATTCAGGAACATACACAACATTTTTATTTTAACCTCTTAAGGCCCAAGGTGTTTTTACATGCATTTTTTTTTTATTTCTCTTTTCTATTTGGGCTTATTGGAACCTAAGTAGAATAAAAATCTAAGTATCATCTTTTCATATGATGTACTTTTAGAAAAAAAGTATTATGTCCATATATGTGAACTCATGATCCGAATTTACATAAAACACTTTTTCCTGACTTTTTTTGTAATGCAAAATTAACATTTAAAACAAAAATAAATAAATGTTTTGACAATCAGAGTAAAAACATTTTTATTTCCATTTTGTACAGTTAAAAATTGTGTTTGGGACATTTTATATGCTGCAAAACAGTTACAGGATAATACTGTATGTCTGTAACAAAATATAAAACATTCAAAGTATTTTAAATAGCCACTTAAGAGCTAAAATGTGCTGCCCACGTATGTGGCCACTAAGCCCTAGGAGGTTATGCTTTGATTCCACAATTGCAGCAGAGATTGCATCCACCACATAATTTAAATGTCAGAGCAACTAGCAGTTCATTCCGCTGTGACGACCCCATTAGGGCAAGGACTAAGCCAAGAGAGACTACCATATTGTGTAAACTGCGGGGCCCTAAATTTAATTTATGTAGTAATTATATAATTATATTACAAACCAATCATGTGTGCTTATGAGAACGCAGACTTTACTTGTTTTTTTTAAAGATTTGTTTGTCTTTTCAATTGCTGTAACAGATTGCATGGTTGTAGTAACTCTCCCCAGCAGAATTACTATACTATTTAAACTACTGAAGTCTAGTGACGTTTCTTGTCAACAATGTTTGTGACTTTTTTTCTTACTCCTTCAAGTGTAACTAACACTGTCTGTACACTTTTATACTGCGTGCGCCATCCGGAAAGGCAGGCTGCAAAATGCCTGAGCAGCGTTACGCATAGTCCGTAAATATTATTGAGAAGTTATCAAACTGTCATTATTGTTTTATCAAAAAATTATATATTTTGATAATTATCGTTATCGAATTATCACCCTAATGTAAATACACACACACACACACACACACACACACACAAACTAAAATTAAAAAAAAAATTGGTCTTTGTTTGATGGCATACCTAATGAATTAAAGACATGTTTTTTCTCATGATGTATGCTAATGTACATGCAGTATGTAAATAAGCTATTCTGTCATGCTCTGTGTTGTCGTGAATAGGACTGTTTTGTCTTTGTGAATTGATGCAAGTGTAATGAAATTTACTGGCTCTATTTATTAGACTTTCCACCCCCTCCTCCTCCTCCGCTGGATGATGCCGAACTCCCAGCCCCACCTCCAGAATGCCAAATCACTCACCCTGTATCTGATGCCCCTCCTTCATTCCCAGCCCCTCCCCCAGTCGCAGAAGACCTTCACCTCCCTCCACCTCCTGAGGAGCTTACCTCTGTTCCTTCTGCCTGCTTCCCTCCACCCCCACCTCCACCTCCTCCTGTCCCTGAAAATGGTGCAGGTATCAACTCGCAGGTATGTTTGTATATTCTAATTTATTCTTAACAAGTTTTTACTTGTCTTTATGTCTTTCTCAAGCTTTATGACTTTCTTATTATTGTTTCTTTGAAATTAAAATACTTTTTAAACTATACTGACCGCAGTTTTGTCCTCATTAAAACCTTTTGTCCTCATTTAAACTTTATTCTAACTAGTAAGGCACACCATTTGTTTTAAATGGGTGGTCCACAGTGTGTTTGTAAGATGCAATGCAATGTGTGCTCATGCTTCACTTGTAGAAAATCACGTAATTTTTTTATATATATTACTTTGATTTTATACTGCCACTCTGCTAACATGAAAACGACTGTTATATGTCCTAGTTCCTCTGAAAGACTCGCCCTCAAGAGGTTCTGATTGGTCCTAACATAATGTGCTGTGATTCGTGGATCAGCTCCACGTCACGCCCCTACAAGCACAAGTTTTTGTGTTTTGTAAACAGTCCAGTCAGAGGCTCAGAGCAGCCGTTAGCAGTGTTAGCTGCCTGAATTAGACAGAAATAAAGAGCCCACAGCTTACGCCTGCTTTCTAAATTAAAATCTGAGTGTCTTTCACATATTTTCAAAGGAGCATGTGCAAGTAATATAAAACATTCTCATATCTTTTGTGAATTTGTTTTTAAGATGTAGAACACATGAAAAGCAGCTGCTTATAGAGATATGCATAGAAAGACACTGCAGTGCTGCTAAAGATTGTAAGTCTTTGCGGCAGGTTGACTGATGAATATGAATTTGTTGCTGAATTGTTAGTGGTGCCAAACAGCATTTCCCGTTCTTTTGATCTGTTTTTACGTCCTCGCTACAGCATACTGTTAACGCTATAAACTGTGCATGTAATTGATCAATTTTAACAAATAAAATACTTACAGGTTGAGGCTCACAATCCACAGCTTCATCTGATGAAAGAGTTTTAGCCGAATCCAGCACTGAACTGAGATTCTGGAAGTTCTCCTTTGTCAAATGCTAGCACCATATATGTTTTTTACATTATTCGCTGGAACATAATTAAAATTAAACTAAGTACTTCTCTCTTTGTGTCGTGTCCTTTGGAAGCCCAAATACAGAAACGGAACAAGCTCTGTAAAATAAAATTTGGAAGGCATTTTAGCTTTCTCTGCTTTATCATTACAGTGCCTCTGGCCACCCCCCTTTGCTATGAAGGGTGTGGGCGTGAGGTGAATGCACGTAACATGAAGTCCTTGTGATCTTGCTAGCCCGGATATATTTTTTGTAGTCCCCGAATTTTTTTACTGTAGTCTTTGCTAAGCTAACCCTGTAAAAGCCAATAGCTGCTTTTCCACTGTTGGGCCAGTGCGAGCCAGGGCTTTTATCGGGTCGGGCAGGGCCAATCGCCCGGGAGGTTGAGCAGTGAGGCTGAAATCATGTTGTGTTTCCACTGTCGGGCTAGTAGCTTGCAGCTTGCAACCCCGCCCCCAGAACGTCCCCCGAATCAAACATCACACAACCCGCCCATTTCAGCGGGAATCAGGCAGTTAAAGCACAGCATGGCATCATCACGAAACAATTCAAATAAAGACAACCAAAACAAACAAATGACCCGTTACTGTACAGCAGTACTTTATATGTCTATATGCACATACCTGTGTGTTCTCATTCATCATATTCATATACTTACCGACTGACTGTTGGCATCGAAATCAAGTAGTCTTGCTACTAACAGAGGGACGCAGTGCAGGGAGCGCATCATCCATAATAAAAGACCACAAAAATTCTCCACTATTAACTCTGTATAAAATTTATTTTATAACATTCTCATTTAGATAGAAGCTGTCAATGCTCTGGAGAGAACTGAAACATGAATTTTTCCCTATAGGCTTTATGACACTTAATAGGTGATTCCCCTTTATTTAAAGATGTTGCTTATTATATCTTAAGTAAAGGAAAGTGTTAAGTATTTCAGCACATAAGAGCAAGTAATAAAATAAAGCCTATATTTCATTACGCTCAGCAGCTATGCACTAATAAAGCTCTTATTGTTTTTAAAATTTCCTTTTTAAATTTTACCATGTCATATAAAAAACATAAACACTTGTTTGAGGACACAGAACACATTTTGTTTTTGCAGTTTTCCCCCGATGCGTCTGTAAAGTGGCGCTGCGCAGCTGGATGACAGAAAGGTAGCTTAGTTAGCTTAGTTTCTGCTTTCACTCACCCCAAAAATGCTCTGTTTGAATGCTTTGATTCATATAATCGTATCCAAATGCTTTAGGAATAATATTTAAAACCTTCTCCAGTGTTTCAGACAGGCTTTTGTAAAATGAAAGTTTAATATGGCTTTAAAACAGTTTGATTTGTATATAGTACCTAAATTGTTATAGCTAGCTCTTATTTGTTTTAAATTGGTTTATTTATTTTATGCGATTTTATTTTATTAATTATTAAAATTATTTCAATATAGCTTAGGCTATTTCATCAAGATATGACACTATTGTGTTGAGCCTACAAAAGTGGAAACGTAATTTGTAAAGTTTTATGTATTTCTGTTTTGTTCATATTGTGTATTATCTCCAAAATAAATTTAAAAAAAGAAAAAAGCCGCTCACGGCATCAACAGAGCTGTGAAGGGAGCACTCTTTTGCGGTCTCACATTCACATGCAGGCATCTAAACGCGCACAAACACACCTTTTAAACTTTACAAAAACTCTCGACAACCTTTACTGTCTGCTGTGTCTTTAATATGGTGTAAAGATTATTATGCGTTATTGAAACATCAAGGAGGACACAGCAAAGAAAAGTCACTTATAAATTAACTACTTTAATATTTTATGCAACAGCCTTACATTTAAAAGGGAAACATAAGGGCGATCATACGCTAAAAAGACCCCAGCCTATAAGGCTAGATGTTTTCTTTCCCTTATTTATTTATTTGTTTGGCGCATGTACTCGTGTGCACTCGGAAAACTGTGCCCGCCTCTCCTTTCACTTCGCCCCAAAGCCCCAGCCGGCCCTCTTTGGTCCAAGGTATTTGGCAGGCCGAGAAAGGCAGGCCGCTGGCCCCAAGAAAGCCCCGCTTTGGCCCGATTATGCCCCGGAAATGACAGTGGAAATGCGACTGGCCTTGGCTCGCCCTGGCTCGCTCGCTTTAGATTGTCTCCCTTTGCATTGCATTTTGAGCGTATTACATTCAGGGATGCTGTTTATGTTCACACAGCTGCAATACACATCGACTAAAGTTTAAAATGTGATATCGTAGTGGACCACCCCTTTAACTAAATGAAAGTTTTCACAGCAGTAAACTGCCATATAACAGAAGTAATGACAGCATTAAATGTGAGATAAATTCCAGCTCTGCAATAATACTCTAATATAAAATGAAAATCAATTAATTTTTTTAGTTCTGATTAATTTATTGTTGATTTAGCTTGATCTTTAATTATGCAACCAGTTTAATTCAACTATAATGCAGCGCTGAGCTGTCAACTCAGTCTTATGAACTGAGCAAGCCTAAAGTGACAAATTACCCAACCCCCATCAGGTGAAAGTTTAAACCCAAAGTAAGGAAATGAAAGGAACGTGGTGAAACCAAAAATAAAATAATTTAAAAATCAAAGAATAAAATGTATTTTAAAAAAAAAAGTTTGCCACTTATACGTGTAAAATAACAAGATTTATAAGTAGCATGTAACAACAGAGTATGTATGCATGATACATAGTATCTACATGTCAAATGTTGGTGTTAACTACACTCTCATATGTTAATAAACATTTTTTGCATGTTTCTTCTATTACAGTCCTCTATATTTAATAATCAAGGTTTAATACTTGAGCCTTTAAGGCAGTTGTGCAGTGCAGTTAATGTGTAACATTTCAGAAATGAAGTTGGAAGTGCCTTTATCTTTATTATCATGCAACAACACTCATTGCACAAAACAATGACCAGCATACATCTTATATTGAGTGAACAGTTACTGCAGTGTTACCATCCAAGTACACAGTTAAGTGTTGCACAGTGGATTTTGTTTTCCAAATTATACAGTAATTTGTGACATTTTTACACATTTTCCTACCATGCAAGTACACTGGATCACAAGATGAAACCTAATTTAGCCTTAGAACTTCCATTCTACTTCGGTATTCACAAATGCATGGTATGCACACTAGACTAATCCAGTGTATACCAGACTGGTAGCTGTTGTATTGTAGAATGTGTGGAAGTAGAAATTATCCATTGTTGTTCTTAAAGTGGCAATCAAAGTCCTACAATTTGATGTTCATGCTAAAATAGGTAGTTTTTTTTCTGTTCATTTTAGAGCATTCTGTTTTACTTATTTTGATTTTGAATTTGGCTTAAAGGGGTTTACCTCACATGAACTCTGTTTTGCCTGTCAGAATTAGTTTTAAAGCAAAAGTAAAAGAACTAAATTTGTAAATTAATGTTGATCTATCATTCACATCGTTGACTTGCTTATTTTTTTGTAGTTGTTCATTTTCTCATTCATGTCATCAATTACAAACTATTCTACATTCATTTTTTTCACTGTCTTTGTTTAATCCGAGAAGGTGGGAAAGTAAAAAAAAAAAAAGTGGTTTGCAGCTGTAAACTATGCTGTCTTGTAAGACGCCGTTACCCTCCTGACTGCTGACATGTCCATATAAGCACTGACTCTATTTATGGATGTGTTATTCTACTGAGTGTGATGTAATTGGGCTACATCATCACACACAGGGCCTCGTTCAATCAAACAGACCCACTGTTAGAAGCGAAATCCACTGCATAAACATTATGTTCTTTCTAGACATCTTTTAGAGGTTCAGGACACCCTGGAGTTCTTTTTTTTATATTAACAGATGTGTGTGTGTTGAGCATCAGTTAAGACAATGTTAGCACCTGTCAGCTTTAAGTGTGGGGAAAACTGGATAATTTTGAGCTTTTGTTAGCTAATTTCAGCTTCCGGGTTAAAAATGATTTTTGGGGCGGCATCAAAATCAGCGATGTAGCGAAGTACTGCAAGTGCAATGATGACGTGTTGGTTTCTCATTATTATTCATAGCGGAGTTTTCTTATCCTATGAGAAGAGCCGGCTGCTTAATTATTCATGAGAGCATGTGCTTCCCGAAGGCAGACCTGCCAGTTTCAAGCAAGCTGTGAGACACAGACGTTCATGAAGGCTCGATTGTGTTTGTTTCCATGATCCACGGGGTTTGTTACATGTTTTTTTCTTGCGATCTTGTCAGGGCCGATCATACAGCAAAGCTGTGTGTGTGCTGCAAGCATTTTTGTCGGGAGAGCAGTGCGAGAATTGAAGAATGGCGGACGTTGACTTTTATCAGGAGTTCGTTCACATTCAGACACATCGCTGTGCTGCTGTGTTTGCCTAAATCCTCTATATTACCAGCAGGGCTAATGGTTAAAATAGACAGGACAGGAGACCTTCTGCACTGAGTCTGCATTTAAGATCTATAATTTAGACACGGGGATCGAGGGAGAATCCTCATTTATAGTGTTTTCATGAACACACTTATCTTTATAATGATATAAACTGTGGTTATGTGTATATGAAATTACGAATAACAAATGTAGCAGGGCATTAAATTACTGTTTATTTCTTTGCATTTTAACTTTTTGAACTATAAACTCATGCGTCTCCTCACGGTTTGTGTCTCATTTTGTGAGCTAACTGTCAACAACAGTTATTCGCTCCCCTTCTCCCCTGCTGGCCACGCCCACTCCTGCCCTATGCTCGCGGAGCTCCACGCCCATTAATCATGCATCTTTTGAAAAAATTCTGAAGTAGACTTTAACCGAAAGTGGGGGGTGTCATGGCCCTTTAAAGGTGCACAAAGATGAAAAATGTATCTAAATATCAATGAAAAACATACTCGTAATTGTCCGAGATTTGTAATTGCTACTATTATTATTACAAGTATTATATATTTAACTACACAGTAAAGTTCATCGAGACAAACTTTAAGACTGGCTTGACAAATCCTGTTGGTAATAGTTTTAGTTTAAAACAGTTTGGAAAGTATAAATAGATAGATAGACAGACAGACAGATAGAAAGATTAGTATGTTAGTAGCATTATTCTAGCATGAATAAGCATGATTCTAGCATGACTTAACATGTCATTAGCAGGATTCTAGCATGAATTAGCATGTCATTAGCATGATTCTAGCATGAATTGGCATGTAATTAGCATGATTCTAGTACAAATGAGCATGTTGTTAGCATGTTGTTAGCATGATTCTAGCATGATTTAGCATGTTATTAGCATGATTCTAGCGTAGATTAGCATGTTATTAGCATGATTCTGACATGAATTTGCATGTTTTTGGCATGATTCTAGCATGAATTAGCATGATTCTAGCAGACATCCCAAGTGTCTCTAAAGTTGCTGGTGCATGCCGCAAATGCATAGACACTCTTGGATTCCTGCATATGAATGATAATCTCCCGGAAATTGTGCATCTCTCGCCCGGTCCTTAAAAACATTGCACACCCCTCTCTCCACCGCATCCCACCTAGTTCTTCAGATGTTTTGTTGTTAAACTAAATATAAATCTACATTATCGATGCTGTAAAAGGACCTTATGAAACTGAAAATAATCACATCAATCTTTCACCGGGAGATTTCAGTGGCTGAACAACACGTCTGTGGATATAAGTCATTCATAACAGAACACAATCTAACATAAGCTTAGCCTGACTAAAATAGTTTTAAAACAGAACATTACATGTCTAACAGTCATACTTCAGCCATGGTGTCGTCCTTCCTCCAGCGTGCTAAAGTAACTCCAATTTTGATTTAGGTTTTTATTTGATTTCATTTGATTTCTCCCAGTCCGTCTCGTGACTGCGCAGCCGCTTATGTAGATGGGCACGCGCAAATGGCGTATCTGCGTGTACAGATGCGCAGAAGTCCGAATCTACATTTGCTGACAGACCTGCTTATCGGAATTATGGGAGATTTCGGTCCGACTCTATTTAATTGGATGACATTTTTTAGTTTTATTCCTTACCCAGAATATAAAAATACATATAAACACATTTAGATCATTTACTGTAATCATTACTATTGGACTATGAAGAGACTTTCAACCAGCACAACAAAAAATGTTTCTGAAGACAATCACCTACTGCACCTTTAACATCCCCCCCCCCCCCCCAAATAGGGTGTGGCTAGAACGTTTAAAGCTCATCGGTGATTGGCAGTTTGGTAGTCTGAGTTAAATGAACTCAGCCATTATTCTGTAAGACAATCTGATGGACAGGACAGTCAGTTTGATCCATTGTTAAGCCAATGAGAGTATTTTGAATGTATGTCTATGGGACAGTTTCTAGGGTCCAAAAGTGGTTGCTAGGGCGTGGCCAGAAAGTTTAAAGGTGATCAGTTATTGGCAGTTAGGTAGTCTGATTTAAATGAGCCCAGTTAGAAGTCTGTGTGACAGTCTGACGCAGAGTTATAAGGTCACAAAGTTTGGTCCAATGTTAAGTGTATGGGATTTTTCCGACAGTCCCGGGACGTTTTTTGGAAAACCGAAAGTCGGATCAGTCGGAAAACATATAGCAACCCGAGTCAAAATATTTCATAGTCTGGTGGTCATAGCTAAAAACCTCTAGGAGGTGATAGTTTATTTTTTGTCTCAGAAGAATAATAAAAAATATAATATTAAGCTTAAATAGGATTTCAGTAGGTTGGCTTTGACAAGCCAGCCTAATAATAATTTTAAATATGAAAACAATAGGTTGGCTTTGACAAGCCAGCCTAATAATTGTTAAAGATTATATTTTGCTTTTAAATGAATTTAAACAACTATTCGGTCATGGTGTCTGATCTCAAATGTTTTCTAAGTTTTAGGCTGTTGATTGTCATGCCTAGTGATTGTACTGTGCTGTGGTTTTCTTAGAGCAAGACTGTAATTTATTTCTCAGCTCTTCCCAGTTTCTGAGACCATTATCCCCCTCTCATTGCGGATTCGCATGCACATTCTACTCTTTTATTTTCTCAGATAATTATATCTTATGGCTTTAACTAGGCATTCATGTAATCACAGGCACATTTATTTATTTGCATTTATATTCCGTTTTTTACAATTGTGATAATTTATGGATTGTTTCTGAGCTCCATCTCTGCTTTTTCTGTTTGACATATTCATTTTTTTATTGTTTTGTACTGCCCCACCCTTTTTATTGCTTCACATTTATACACTGTTGTCCTATTTCCAACACTAAATCTAATTTCACAGCTGATTCACCCTTTCCTGTTATAAAACGCATACTCTCAGACCTGTCCTACGCTTCACACTCGTCTAGTCTCAAAAGTGTTTTTTTTCCTTCAAATTCTCACTCACACTTTGTCTTGTTCTGTTCTCCATAGAGGCTGTTCGAGAAACAGACAAGTTTTGATAGGCAGTTAGGCTCTTTGACTGATATGTTATCAGAGATGGAGACTAGTGGACCTTTCAACCCTAAGGTAAAAACACGGCATTTAACTAATCCTGAGTTCTTTTAAATTAAACTTATTTCATTTTTGAACCATGGAAATGGAACCATGTTGAGCAGAAAGGAAATATGTTTCTTAATGTTTTATATATATATATATATATATATATATATATATATATATATATATATATATATATATATATATATATACACACACACACACACACACACACACATATACATATACATATAAATATCTTTTTCTAGAAAAAAAAATATTAGTTTAAATCAGAATTATTACCCCCCTTAATTATTAGCCCCCCTATTTATTTTTTCCCCAATTTTTGTTTAACAGAAAGATTTTTTCAACACATTTCAATACATAATAGTTTTAATAACTTTAATAACTTATCTATAATAGCAGATTTTTTTATCTTTGCCATGATGACAGTAAATAATATTTGACTAGATATTTTTAAGACACTTCTATACAGCTTAATGTGACATTTAAAGGCTTGATTAGGTTAATTAGGGTAACTATGCAGGTTAGAGTAATTAGGCCAGTTTTTGTATAACTATGGTTTGTTCTGTAGACTATAGAAAAAAAATAGCTTAAAGGGGCTAATAATTTTGATCTTAAAATGGTGTTTAAAAATTAAAAACTACTTTTATTCTAGCCAAAATAAAACAAGACTTTCTCCAGACACACTGAAAATGTCCTTGCTCTGTTAAACATTATCTGGGAAATACAATTTTTTTAGATACATAGACGGACGGATGGACGGACGACAGATAGATAGATAGAGCAAAAACAGTCATCATTTACATACTCTTCACTTGCTTAAAAACTGACTTTCATTCTGCCATAAAAATCACACAAGGGAAATTTTTAAATTTTTAATTTAATTTTTAAATTAAATATAACATTTAAAAAATTGCATGTTTACTCAAAATGTGAAATGTAATATAAATCTAAATTAATTTGAACTTTGTTTAATAAGAAACCATATATATACAAACAGATATTTACTTTAGAAAGCAAATTTCTATTCTTTACTTGGTTGTATATTGTTGCCCTGTTAGTATTTTATCATATATAAGGACATTGTTGAATAAAGTAAAAAAAAAAAAAAAAAAAGCAGTATATAAAAATATAATGATTCCATTTCCCAGAATTACTTTGAAATCAAATCTTGCAACATTCTGTTGCCACAGTTTTAAGATTTTGCAAGAGTTTTAACTTCCGCCTTTGATTCAGATGTTTAACGCGTGTGTCTCTGTATATGTTTTTAGTTACCCAGCCAATTTGCATCAGCACCAGCACCAAAGCCAGCACCAGGACCACCACCAACCGCCCCAAAGCCTGCCCTTTCCTTTCTGCCCCCTCCTGAGCTGCAGGATCATCCTCCTCCTGCTCCATGGGCTGAAGAGCTACGTGCCCGAACACGACCAGCCAATCTGAGCACAGCGTCTGTCCCTGCTCCTGTACAGTCAGTGGCTAAAGGCCCAGCTGTTGCTCCAAAAACCAACTTTCCTCCCAGTCAGCTAAGTACAAATTTGGCTTCCAAAACAGTTAGTCCCGCACCTTCTGGAGGAGCAAGAGGGTTTAACCACACTGTTAAAAGCCCTCCCCAAAGCACTTTTCCACCACCTCCTCCTGCAGCTCCTCCTGCCCCTATTCCTCCGCCAGCCAATATTCCCACACCTGCTTTCAATCACTCTGAAACATCTCCCATTGGCAGTCATCAAAGCTTTGCTCCACCTTCTTCTGCTGCTCCTAAAACATCACCTGTCTCCACGTTCAACAGACCAGCAGGAAACAATGTTCCTTCAAAGGTGGGTTTAGGTGATTTAGATTTTTTTATTTGATTTGATTTCTTCATTTTCGAACAGAAATATTAGACATAAAATATCATTAACAAAAAATACATTTCAACATGGTTGAAAATGGAGTGGGATGAAGCACAAGCTTATTATTTTCCCACACCATTACCACATACATCATTTGTCTTTTACTTAAACTTATTTCTTTTTTTGCTTATCTCTTCTTTTTACATGAGACATATTTTATCCTTTTGGCATCTTTGACAAATTATATGATTGATTTCATTTTTACCTTTACATTTTGTAACATAGACCCCAAAAAAATCGTTGTACCGCAAATAGCCATTAATTAAAATTTCATCAAATCTTTCTCATTTCATTCTTTCAAATACCTCTATTCATTATTATATTCATTTAATAATATATATTTATGCTTTTAACTTTTTAAAACTGATTATTATCCTGACATTTTTTTGAGAGTATGATCTATACTGTTCCATAGTTTCCCACCACAGACAGAAATACACAAACTTTTTTTAAAGTTGTCCTTGTTTTCAACCTCCTAAAATTTAGTTCTTCTGCCAAGTTATATCCCCCTTCTCTTTCTCTTTCAAACTGAAATAGGTTTGTAACAAAATAACGGTTTGATTAAATTATGACTGTTTGCAGTTTTGGAAGGACTATGCCTTTTAATTTAGCTGTTTTTCTTAAATAACTGTGCATTATGATTTTACATTAGAAATAAGATGTAATGCAGCGTATAGGCAGCTATGAGTTATTTAAAAAGCATAAAGTGTGTTAACATTAAAGGGAGGTCTTTGGTATCGTCAGATTTAAATGGTCTTTCTGTAAATGTATTCTAACCTTCTCAAGGTTAGTTGAAAATAATATTAATAATAAAAGTTAGCATGAGAGACTACTTTCAAAACATAAAAAAAATCTTACAGGCTCTGAGCATTTGGCATATGACTGGCAGTGTAATAAGGGCTTATTCACACTATGCAATTTTTTTTTTTAGTGTAAACGTGCTTGACACATGTATGACCATTCTGCTCGTATCTCTACAAGTTTTTTGTAAACAGTGGCTATGTCTGAATACCAATGTGCTCTATTTTTATTTCTTGTTTTTTTTTTTTTTTTCTGGTCATCAAGGCAGCATTATTACATGTAAATAAATTGGTAAATATTAAAATTTTAAATAACTGCTTTCTTATTGTATGTAGTTTTAATTGAAATTATTACTCCAGTCATTATTGCTTTTATTACTATTACCATTCATAATAATAATAATAATAATAATAATAATAATAATAATAATATTAGAGTGACTTCTGAAGGATCGTGTGACTCTGAAGTAATGAAGCTGAAAATTCTTTAAAATCACTGGACTAAATTATTACATTGAATTATAAACTACTTTTAAACTGTTATTTTATAGTGCAATAAAATTTTACAATTTATACATATTTTTGATTAAATAAATGCAGCATTGGTGAGCAGGAGAAGCTCATTTTAAAACATTAAAATATTGCACTGACCTCAAACTTTTGACTGGTAGTATACATTATACTAATGTCACTTTCAATTTTTAATAACGGTAAAGTCATGATGATTAATTACATTTTAAATTTAAATGTTAACTTAAATTTGGATATACGGTCGAAGTCAGAATTATAAGCCCCTTGTTTATTTTTTCCGCCAATTTCTATTTAATGGAGAGTAGATTTCTTTAACATAGTTCTGATGATAATAGTTTTATTAACTCATTTCTTAAATAGGTTAATTAGGTTACCTAGGCAGGTTAGGGTAATTAGGCAAGTTATTGTATAGAGTTGGTTTGTTCTGTAGAGTATCGAAAAAATATATAATTTTCATTCAGCCAAAATAAAACAAATTGTCTTTTGAACTTTCTCCAGAAGAAAAACTATTATCAGACATACTATGAAAATATCCTTGCTCTGTTAAACATAATTTGGGAAATATTAAAAAAATTATTCGGTTTAATAAATTTAAAAAATTAAAAGGAAGTGTAATAATTCTGACTTCAACTGTATATAAAACTAGAATTATCTAAAGAACTGAATTTGAAGAGATTAATTTCTGAAAATGCCATTTATGCTGTTGAATATAGGTGTCTGGCTCAGGCACAGGTTCAGGTCCAGGTGGAGCTCCTCTAACTATGAGAGAGGTGGAAGAACTGGAGAAAATGACCAAGGACTTTATTCAACACATGGACAAACATCCTCCTGTGATCACCTCCCCAGCAACAGGTATTACACAAAGTCATCAACTTCCTTTAAGCTCTAAACAACTTCCTCTAAACATCTTTGAGTTCATTTCTTTCTTCTTCCAGTGTTTGTCAAAATATCTTTTTGTATGTTCAACAGAAAAAAGCTCATAAAGACTATGAGAAAATTGTATAAATGAAACATTTTGAATGAGCACTCCTTTTAAGATTTAAAGTGTCATTTTCATTTGTTCTAATTTCATAATTTTCTAGTTCAGATTTAAATGTAAGCCTCACTCTGAGACATCCATATGGCTCATGTTTATCACACAACACTCAAGCTGTACAGTAGTAAACATAGGCCATGTCCACATTAATGCGTTTTCATTTAAAGACGCATATTTTTGTCTCCGTTTTTCCCTTCTATCCACACTGAGACGCGTTTTTAGGAAACAAAAACGTATCTTTTTGAAAACGCTCTCCAAAGTGGATAAATTTGAAAACGCCGTTTTCGTGTTGTAGTGTAGACCGTGAAAACGGAGTCTTTCAAAAACGATGACACATTTTTGTCATGTGACACCCAGTCATGTTACTAATTTGTTTACTTTATTTTCGTTGTGAGTATGATTTTAGTGATGTCGTCCTTACTGTGAGGGTAAGCAGCGTCATCAGCAGGATACTGTTCTTTAAAGCGGTCCAGTACGTATATCGGCGTATTTGTTTTGGCACGTCTCTCAGTCTACATTTTCACTCTCTTTTGCAACTTTGTATTCATGTGTTACTCGAAGCAGCAACTTTACTTCATTGTCAGTCCATTTAAAAAACTCTGTGCTTTTCCTCTTTCTTAGTCTCCCTCTATCCTTCTGTGTAGGGCTTTAACTTTATATAGCTTCTATGAAGTATCGTTGTTCATTCCTCTATTGTCAGTGCCTAAACACTACGGCAGTTCAACTCTTTTGTCTTTCTGGAGGAGTATTGTGATAAATGTCACCATTGAGTTTTTTTTATTTCTTAGATGTCTATAAAAGAGAATGCTACTGTAAAATTATGGATTTAGACAAGGATAGATATGCATGCATGTACTCTGTGTGTATATACACTCACCGGCCATTTTATTAGATATACCTGTGCAACTGCTCGTTAATGCAAATTTCTAATCAGCTACATGGCAGCAACTCAATGCATGTAGCAATGGTCATGATGATCTGCTGCAGTTCAAAGTGAGCATCAGAATGAAACAGAAAGGTGGTTTAAGTAACTTTGAATAAAGGGCATGGTTGTTGGTGCCAGACGGGCTGGTCTGGGTATTTCAAAAATTACTGATTTACTGGGATTTTCACGCACAACCATCTCTAGGGTACAGAGAATGGTCTGAAAAATGAAAACATTAAGTAGCGGTAGTTCTGTGGGTGCAAATGCCTTGTTGATGCCAAAGGTCAGAGGCTAGACTGGTTTGAGCTGATAGAAAGTCAACGGTAACTCAAATAACTGCTTGTTACAACCGAGGTATGCAGAAGAGCATCTCTGAATGAACAACACCTTGAGGCGGTTGGGCTAAAGCAGCAGAGGATCACACTAGGTGCCACTCCTGTCAGCTAAGAACAGGAAACTGAGGCTGCAATTCATACAGGCTCACCAAAATTGGACAATAGAAGATTAGAAAAATGTTGTCCTGGTCTGATGAGTCTTTCTGCTGTGACATACGGATGGTAGGGTCAGAATTTGGTGTCAACAACATGAGAGCATGGATCCATCCTATCTTGTATCAACAGTTCAGGCTGGTGGTGTAATGATGTGAGAGATATTTATTTGGCACACTTTAGGCCCATTATTACCAACAGTGATCACAGTGTATCCATCTTCTGATGGGTACTTCCAGCAGGATAATGCGTCATGTCATGAAGCCCAAATCATCTCAGACTGGTTTCTTGAACATGACAATGAGTTCTCTGTACTCAAATGGCCTCCACAGTCATCAGAAATCAATTTAGGAGATTCACATCATGGATGTGCAGCCAACAAATCTACAGCAACTACGGGATGGCATCATGTCAATATGGACCAAAATCTCTGAGAAATATTTCCAGTACCTTGTTGAATCTATGTGATAAAGTTAAGGCAGTTCTGAAGGCTAAAGGGGTTCCAACCCAGTACTAGTAAGGTGTACCTAATAAAGTGGCTAGTCAGAGTATGTGTGTATATGCACACAGAACAAATTTAAGAGACCATTTGAGAATTCCTAGTTTCTCAGATTATTTTTCCTTCTGTAGACTACTTGTACAAATTCACAGTATCACAGTGCCACTTAAAGAAATCTTTTTTTTTTTTCATTTGGTGCAATAAATCCTTATATTCAATTATAATTTCTAAACATATTTGTAATAAGTAAATATGATTAGAAATGTGTAGAAAAAACAAATCTTTACATTTTACTCAAACCCATATCTAAAAAAGGCCAGAGAAATATATGATACGTAAATGTGCTCACATGCAAGTAGTTTGACATCATAGGGAGACAGACTCAATTTTAAATATATAGTTCATTTAGCATGGTTTTCCTGCCATTCTGTTATTGGTCAAAAGACTAAGTTTTGGTAATGTCACCAGTAATCTCACAATTTATAGTATAAACATAAATAAAATAAGGTAATTTTAAAAATCTGTTCCTTTGTGGAGATGATTGGACTTTGATACCTGACTATTACACACTCTATTGTGAATGGCAACAGTTGCTATAGTAGGACTGGTAATGACTGATTCTAAGCCAATGCTGGGGGTTAATTAGTGAGACTGCGCTGTTCTACCGAGACCTCTAAAGAACAGCAGTGACCTCTCCAGGCACCCAATTATCACCCTGGAGACTAATGGCTTTGTTTACCACTCCATAATTGACTTTTCTTTACCTTGTATATCTCTTATTATCCCCAGTCTCTGTTTTTCTTTCCTAATACAAACATCTGTTTTCTTTTCAGAGGTGTGTGGTAAATGTGGAGAGACGCTGTCTAGATCTCAGCCAGCAGTGAGGGCAATGGATAAACTCTTCCACTCCCACTGTTTCTGCTGTGTGAGCTGCCAGCGCCCCCTGCAGGGCATGCAGTTCTATGATCGTGATGGCACACCTCAGTGCGAGGAATGCTACATGGTGAGATGATATGTTTAGAAATTGTATAATGATGTGTTGCATGCCAATTTGCCTACTTGGACTACATCCAAAAAGTGTACATTAGGGCTGCACGATATTGGAAAAATATAACATTAATGCAACATTTCTTTTTTTATTCCGTGATTATATATTGCGTTATGAATGCCATTTCACTTAGATTAGTTGAATAACTATTTTAAAAGAATTGATTACTTTTGATTGATTGAGATGATTTTGTAGGACAGGGGTCTCGAACTCAAATTGGCGGGGGGCCATATTAGTATTAATTTATTTATTAATATCCATAGACCATTTAAATCGAATATTAGCAAAATAAATCATATTAACACCACCAGCATAACGTGCAAGTCATGAAGAGGTGTTTGTTCAACAAAATACAGAAACTATTAAACAGACTGTAATCAAATGACCCTTGAATATTTACAAAAATAAAGCTTTAGCAAAAATAGAGCACTTATGGACCTATGTTTCAACGTTTAAATCAGCCCCACAAATAATCTGCATGTGCGTTACTCTTGACCACACACTAAGAGAAACCGAAAGAAACCCAAATATATAGTATAGTACCCTTAATCTCCAGTAGGTGGGGGTCAAAACCAGAAGTGTATATGTGACTGCACAACAGCGATAGTGATTCAAAAATATCTGTTTTTTTGGGCCAAATCTTGTTATGTTTTTGATGTCAGTCGAGGGCTGGAGGGAGGAGGAGGGGGCAACAAATTGCCCGCAGGCCTGCTGAAAGGCAGTGCATAAAATATGATAATAATCTAAAAGCATAGATCAATTCAACAAATGTTAAAAAAATCTTTATTTAATAAAGCGTTTTATTGTTTTCCGAGGAGTAGGCTTACCACGATAGACTGTGTTGACAGTGTTACCGGTTTTAAGACTCAACACCGGTGACATCACTTTTCAACCGTGACACCGTCCCCACATTTTTTTATTTTCACAAGTATTCATTTTTTTAATGAAATATTTATTTGAATTAAATGAAAACTATAATTCTGAATCATTTACTTAAGATGAGAACATGCACTATAATTAAAATCTGAATATACAATGCTACAATGCGTCATATTTTATCACGCGAGGAGATCGAGAGGAGTTGAATTTACAGAAAGAGAATTGCAGACAATTAATTGTCAAAACGCAATGCAAAAGCGCCTGTTTGGCAATATTTTGAGTTCAAACCATTTTTTTTTCTCAAGTATTCGTTTTTTAAAATGAAATATTTATTTGAATTAAATGAAAAATATAATTCTGAATCATTTACTTAAGATGAGAACATGCATTATATCTTGTCTTAAATCATTTTAAACGTGTCTTAATTTTCAATCAAAAACACTTCCAATCACCAACAACACATCTCAATAAAACTTTTAGCAAAACTACTAGGCTGTTGAAAAATCTTTAGCATCTAGCTCTATACAAGTCTGAAATTTCCTTTTTTATGGTCTTAAAAAGGACTTAAATCTTAAATTTGACTTGGTAAAACCTGAAGAAATCATGTTTGAATGTTTCACTGATAGCTGAAGTTTCATCATCCCTTAGTCTATAATTCAATGGCTCACAGCTTTTACTTGTATTAATTTAATAGTTTTTGCCCTTTTATGTTTTGCGAATCTTTATTTTTATTTCAAAAGAATAGCATTGATTTAAAATATCAATTTGGTTATAGCAGAATAAAAAAATATATATTTTTAATGTATTTACTTTCATTTACTTTCTTTCTTGCTCAAAATCAACATATTGAAGGATTTCAGAAGACTCATATGACACCTACCACTAGAGTAATGTCTGCTGAAAAAAAATTGAAAATTGCACTATTATTTCCTTGTTGTACTGTTTTTACTGTTTGTTCAATCATATAAATGTAGTCTTTCTGGGCAGAAGGCTATTTTAAAAATAATGAAATAAAAATCATGAAAATGTGGGGACTAAGTTAACATTTTTTATATATTGTAAAGCATTGTGTCTATTTATGGTTTGTTTTGGCTTGTGCTTGTTTCCAGAGTTCTCTGTCCGTGTGTTCCCGCTGTGGGGAGCGCATCACAGATCGCGTCCTGAAAGCAATGGGTCAGTGTTTTCATGCTCACTGTTTCCTCTGCACCACCTGCAACTGCTCTCTGGAGGGAGCTCCTTTCATCACTGATGACGACAACAAACCCTACTGTGTCAAGGATTACCATCGGTGAGCAGCACTGTCATCACAGACCAGTGCTTAGCTGTGCTGTGACTAATAAGCCCATTTATTTTCAGTTTTCAGAACTCAACAGTGATATTTTAGTGGCTTTTTTGAACAGTAAGATTTTTTTTGTATTATTTTTTAATGTGGAACTAGTGATGGGACGATAACTGGTTTCAAGGTTTACCCCAGTTTGGCAATTTTTGGAGATTTAAAACTAAAATCACCAGGCGTCTTATTACAATATTGAGTTCTAATTGGACAGTCATCATTGTTTAATAAATTACCATAAATAGAGAATTTTTAATATTTAATTTGCATGATAATTTTTACATTACACACATTGTTGTTAATCTAAGGGGGGGGGGGGGGGGTGTAAGGGGGGATTGTGCTTTTACAAAGGAAGATGCTTTTTGTCATTTTCCATGACATCCCCCAGATTCACCTCCCTCAATTGGAGCACTGTGTATCAATTTAAGCACAGGGTGTTCGCAGGGACTTAAAAAGTATTAAAAGTTGATAAATCAGTTATGAAAAAATTAGCCTTTAAAATATATTAAAAAGACTTGATCACATTTTTATGAGGTCTTAAATTTTGTTTAAGCATTGTCCAAAGTGTTTGACTCCAAAAAAGCAGAAATATATATTTTTTCCATCTAATATTTACAACGGTGTGCTGGATCCACACGACTGGTTCAGGCCGAGGCACATTCGGCCAAGCTCCTCCATCCGTGTGATGTCACATAATTTTCGACAAACGCAAGGTGATATGACACTCTCCACATATAGCGAAACCATAGAGCAGGGGTCAGGAACGTTTTCAGCAAAGAGCCATTTCTGATTTTTTTTTGGTAAATGCATTTTTTAAAGAGCCATTGGGTGTGTGCGTCTGTGTTTTGTGTCTGTGTTTGTGTGTCTTTGTCTGTGTGTGTGCATCTACTTGCCGAGGTTACCATAGAAATTTAAGTTTCTTGCTCTTTATTGCTGTTGCGATTCAAATTAATCCACAGCGCCACACATGTGCTTTGTTTGAAACGTCCTTGTATTGTAAACTGAGTTATTCATTTTGCTATAAAAATACAATAAAATTGTAATTGTATTTTCAATAGGAAACTGATTTCTAGTGACAGTTATATATATATTTTCACTTAAAAACTATTGAAGAGAGACCGCTGGAGAGCCACATTTTTTGCTCAAAGAGCCACACGTGGCACCGGGCCATAGGTTCCCTTCCCCTGCCATAGAGTGAAACAGACGGCAAAATGGGAAAATGTAAGTTTGCATACTTCCGGTTGGAGAAAGACGAGTCTAAACAGTGGCTGAAACCTGTTGCTGAAAACAACCTCGTAATTTATTCTTTCAAACTTTGTTTCTTCCGTGCTTATCTGAGTTCTGTTGCATAGTTGTGTGCTCCATTGATTTATTTAACTAGAACTGTTTATTATCAACTGTTTATTAAATGAAAGGTTTGATACTGATTAGAACTACGTTGGGGTATGACGTCAATCTGACGACATGTTGACGTCTTGGCCCTGCCGGGTGTTTAAGGCCATTTTGGTCATCATACAGTAAACATCTGTCATCTTCTCATCAATGACATGCATTTAAACAATTTCTGGGTCATCTATGGGTAAAGATGTGGACATCATCTTGGACACTTCTGTGTATGATTTGATAGGAAAGGAATCACAGGACTGAGTTTTCTAATCCCCGTAAACGAGAAAAGAGCAGTGACTGCAGGTTGAAGGAAAGTAATGGAGCAAAAGTACCGATACAGCACTAAAAATGTACTCAAGGGAAAGTTAAAGTACACATTTATAAAAACTAATTAATAAATTGTCATTTCTCAGAAAAAGCTACTCAATTACAGTCATTTGAGTATTTGTAATTTGTAACTTTACACCACTGGGATTCCTGCATATACCATGATCTAACAAAGAACTTAAAATCTAGATAATTTAAAGTTCCTTGTTAGTTTTTGTGAAGTTAAATGACATTTTCAAAAATGAACACAACAAATAAGAATTATCTCATAGAAATGATCTAAAAAGATTACTTCAGACACAAATGACTTGAGTGGTATAAGCACACCATTCAGTTTAATTTAACGTGACAAAAAAAACCCTATATTTTAACCTCTCACCTTCTTCTCTCTCTCAGCCGTTTCTCTCCACTTTGCGTAAGCTGCAATGAGCCAATTATTCCCGACCCTGGAAGTGAAGAGACAGTCAGAGTTGTTGCCTTAGAGAAGAACTTTCACCTGAAGTGCTACCGATGTGAGGTGTGAAGAGCCCTCCTTTCATTCAAGCCACAGATTACAAGACTCATGTTTAGAAGCTTAAAAATAACAAGCGTTTCCTCTTTCGTTGCAGGATTGCGCTCGCCCCCTTTCCATAGAGGCAGACGCTGATGGCTGTTACCCGCTGAATGGCAAAATCCTGTGCATGAAGTGCCACACCCAACGTAACAAGCAGGCCAAACAGTGATTTGTGGTAAGCTGCCACAAACCCAAAGCAAAATTGAAACAGCTGTACTTTAAAAAAAAAAAAAATGTATTCGTCATGTCTTTGTAAGTGTTTTAAATTCAAATCTGTTTCATCTTCCTCATGCAAGTCTAGCCTTTTCTTGACAAAGCTTTTCTTGCTGCTTTTTTTCTGAATGGCCTTGCCTTTCGTGCCCTGCAGTCTGGGCCTCGAGATAATGTTAGTGCCTCCGTGTTGAATGTTAAGTACGACTCAATTTTTACCCCTAGATTGTTTGATATGTAAAGTGATTTTTAGAGCGTTTTGTGGCTGGAACTTTTACTGTAGTTGATTGTGTGCAGAGGTAATGTACTGCACTGCTGTCTCAGTTCAGCGAGCTCCCAGCATGCCTTTGAAAACAAAAAAGACCTGGAACATCCGTAAATTGTAGCACAGCTGACTACTGAGGCAAGACGTGAACGTCTGTACATCCACAACCATCCGTGCACTTTCATTAAGGCTTTTCCGTAGTCGATGAGAAGGGCTTGTGTGAAAAATGTAAAGAAAAAAAAGGAAAGGCCTACGTGATTTGTGTATTTGTAATGCATGCTTCGTTTATAGAACAAATTAGCAAGTATTTTAAAAAGCACATTCGTTTTGTCTTAAAATGTATTGAACAAAATATGTGTGACACATTGCGTTGATTATCATTGCCAGTATCAGTTTTTTATTCCATAAATTGTATTTAGCGATTGCGTGAGTTTGGTGATTTAAGAGTATTTCCAAAGAAAAGCACATCAGTCACAGAGCCTGTAATAGAGGGGTGTCCACACTTGGTCATGGACAGTTTAGCTTCAGCCCTAATCAAAAACACCTGAACCAGCTAATCAAGCTCTAACTAGACATACTAGAAACTTCCGGACAGCTATGTTAAAGCAAGTTGGAGCTAAACTAAGCAGGACAGCGGCCCTCCAGGACAGAGTTTGGACTCCCCTGGTATAATATTTAGCTAGAGATACGTTCTATGGAGCTAGAGCTTTTAAAAAAGATCATGGAGTGAACAGTACTATATACACAAAAGTAAATACACACAAAGTGTTTTTCAACACGTTCCTAGAGGACCACCAGCTGTTTTAAAACACAGGTGGCAAATCCAGTTCCTGGAGGGCCGCAGCTCTGCTAATTTTCCAAAGTCTCCTCAGTCTCCTTATCCAAACACACTTGATTCAGATCAACAGCTCGTTAGCGGAGACTGAAAGACCTGTAATGGTTGTCACAGATACAGGAGACATGCAAAACATGCAGTGTTAGTGGGCCTCCAGGATCGTGGTTGCTTTAGAACGTCCTCAACTGAGCCACCTGGTTAAATAGAGCAGAATTCGTTACAGATTCAGATCCACAGTTATTCGTCTTCATTTTTAGAACAAAAATCAACAGTGTTAATGTAGACAGAATAACTTTACGATTTTTTTAACAATAAGCATTCTTTGGTATTAATGCACAGAATTCAGTTTTTACATGATAACATTCTATACCTTCTTGCTGTTCTTTTTCTTTTTTTGATGGAAAGAGACGTCTGACTAATACCACTCAATTTTTGCTTTAGGTAGTGCTAAATATTTTGAGAATTACATCCATTTATTCCATGCCTCTGAAACAATTATTTTATTTATCTTTGCGCCTCTGTTGTTTCCTGTTTGATGAAATGGAATAAAGCGATTGCTCCATTCACAAAAATATTAGATGACCAAATGAAAATTGTAATGCGTGATTTGCTATTACAACGTTTTTATCGTTTATGCTTCTCCGTTGCTTCATTTTCATGCTGGTATCACAACACTGCTGAATTCAGTAAGATGTCATTTATTCCATGTATTTTATCATTTAACTTTGACTTTTTTTGTAAACTGAACGTCTAAATTCCTCTCTTAATATGTGAATGTGTGTATGTTTACGGTCAAAAGTATGCCAACGTATTATTTTTGCTATCATTGTTCTCCTTCCACATTTGTACTGTATTCTGAACTAATAAAAATGTCAACATGACAAACTGATAAACGTTTTCATTTATTTAACTTTCATTGATTCTCTTGTCAGAGCATATTTTTGAAGTGTTTACGTTTTTACCATGTGACGCTGTCCAAATATGTTCGTTCCCACGCAATGTGTGACATGCTCTTTTGTGGTTTTGCTCCTCTCACACCCCTCAGTTCTTATCAGCCTGGACCAGCCTCACATACCCCACTGATAGTCAAGAGTGACGACGTCTGTGCATTTAAATTTGTCATTTTAAAGGTAAATATGAATATTAGCTATGCTGAATTTTAAAATTGTGGAATGAAAAAATAAAATGCTTCCAGCTTTTTTCCAAGCTGTGTTTCTGTTTCCTAAGTTTAACTGTGGTGACTTTATTCAATTGATGGATTTGAGAGCAAAATCTTATTTTGGACCTCATAAATGTGCCAAAAGGAAAGCTTTAGAAAACAAATCCAGAATAAAAGCAGTTGTGTAAGCTTTAAGAGAAGGTTCTTGTGGGAAGCCCTGCCATTACATGGTTATCAGACGGTGAAAGTGTGAACAGAGTGCGTGATGGGGGAAGATAGTAGTTGGATGACTTGTGGTTGACGGAAGCTGAGATAGAAAGAGGAACAGTGTGACGAAATAGAAAACTTCACAGGAAGACCAATATGTAGGAAAGATCCTGACCAAACAGCCATAGTAGTTGTATTAAGAAGCACATGATGGATGAAAACCCAGCTGTTCTTCAGGTAAGGCTTATGCGTTTTCTTTTGTTTACCAGCTTTCTGTTATAGTCGCAGGAAATAGCAGTAGAAAGTGAGATGGCATCAGGGAATCCCATCAACCAGATTCAAACGTAGATCACGCATGTAATGCTGGTTACATTTTTATCTGTTTTTGTTTGTTTGTTTGCTTTCTAGTACGTAATATTTGGGTATTGCAATGTATCCCAATGAAAATATTTCACACCAAAATTAAAACTTATAATTTAGTCACCTTTCAGTTACTCTAAACTTACATGGGTTTCTTCTTTTGAATGAAATGCTGAAAGCCAGGTGGTCATATACTGGCTTTCATAGTTAAACAAAAATGGGTCAGAAACGAAATAAGAAAAAAATAAAATAATTATTTTAACTCAAAAGTACCTAATGATCTTAAGTTACTTAGTGTGTTATTGGACACACAGACTCATTCATGGGCATTTAGTTGAAGGAGAAACTACTCCAAAATATTAGTTTTGCACTATCATCCTAAATATAAAACATGTCCTGTTAATGTTAGGAGAAAACGTAAAGACCTATTTTTAGATGTGGATCCATTAAAAATGTAGAGTTTCTTCCAAACACATATACAGTTGAAGTCAGAACTATTAGCCCCCCTTTGTTTTTTTTTTATTATTATTATTATTATTTGTATATTTGCCAAATGATGTTTAACAGAGCAAGGCGTTTTTCACAGTATGTCTGATATTTTTACTTTTAATTATTTTTAATTATTTATTTTTTAAATTTTTTTACTATAATTTTTTTTTACTATTGTATGGTCAAAATTATTAGCCCCTTAAAGCTATTTTGTTTTTGATAGTCTACCGAACAAACCATCATTATACAATAACTTATTACTCTAACCTGCCTAGTTAACCTAATCAACCTAGTTAAGTCTTTAAATGTCACTTTAAGCTGAATAGAAGTGTTTTGAAAAATATCTAGTAAAATATTATATATTTGTATATGTTTATAAAAATAAAGATAAAATAAATCAGTCGTTAGAAATTACTCATTAAAACTATAATGTTTAGAAATGTCTTGAAAAAAAATCCTCTCCGTTAAACAGAAAAAATAAACGGGAGTTAATAATTTAGGGGGCTAATAAATCTGACTTCATCTGTATATATTTATATTATTATTGCTATTGATGTCTTTTTGCTATAAATTATGCATTATAGAAATGCATGAACAGTTTTTAAATATTATCTGTTTTGCCATGCATAGAAGCTGCTATGACAATAAATTCCAAACTTTCTCTACACTGTAAAAATTTCCTGGTTGCCTTAAATTTTTAAGCTGAATCAAATTAACCTTATGAGTCCATTAAACTTGCATTATGTTAAACTGACTAGCTTGTGCAAATTATCAAATTAATTTAGAACATGGTTATCTAAGTTTAGTAAGTTAAAATGATCTAAAAACATATGCTGCCTGTCAGGACTAGTTGACGAATTGTAGAATTTTTTTTTACAATGTTTGTGGCCACGTCAGTGGTCTGCATACTGAAATATCCATATTTTATTAAGTTTTCCATAGACCAAAGAACATGAGGGTGTAGAAACTGTGTATGTAAAACTTTTGTTTTAACACTACTGTTGTTTTTAACTCCTATGGCTCTTTGACTTCATTGCTAACCAGAAAAAACTGTATATTCAATTATTTATTTTTTACTGTTGATGTTTGTTAATTACTGAAATGCTCTTGCCATGAAAATAGCCTCAGTAGCTGACATGGCACTAAATAAATAAATAACGAATTATTAAATAATTGACTTTATTGCTCATGTTTTTTTAAATGTTTAAACCCAACAGTCAACTTGTAAATAAGTGTAGTTGACTCAAAATTTACTGAACGTTAATTCTAGTCATTTGAAAACAGTTTTAAAGGTAATAAGTTACATAACCTCATTACTTCAACTTAAATAGCTTAAGTTGACAGTAAAGATAAGTTTTTTTATTTTATTTTATTTTTTATTTTTTTATTAATCAAATCGTTTGTTACAATCTGTTTCCTCGGTTTCAGTTGCCTTAATCTTTCTGTTGTGTCAAATATGACCTATTTACAACTTAAATCACTTATAAATATTGTGTTTACATCTGATTGCCTAAAGGCCTTTAAATATCTTCCACACTATGCACTTGAACATATAAAAGTGATGATCATCTATTTTATTGAATTTTGAGCGTTTTAATCAACCTTGTTACACCTGTGGTGTTCCCGGTCAAAAGTGTCAGCCATGAATGGGTATCCAGGCTAAATTTATTCATCAGACAGAAAACATCCCCACACACACTACCCCAACTCACTCATTTCAGACTGAACAATGTCTTTTGTAGGCACACATCTCTTTTACAAGCTTATGTGCTGATCCTTCAGCCTGATCCCACAAGGAAACATAACTATTTTTATGTTTTGTCTCAGTTTATTCATATGAGTTCAGTCCTACAAAATTTTACAATTTTTGAAAGGAGGCGTGGCACCCAGCCCCACCCCTAAACCCAATCGTTATTACGGATGAGCAAGTCATACTAAACTGTATGAATGAGATCATACAAATTCATATGGATTAGCTAATAAACCAATAAGTTATGAATTGCCATGGAAATGTTGGATCCTCCAACGTAAATCAACTGATAAAACAGTGTATCATATCTTCACAGACTAGGGGCTCTATTTTGATGATCCATGCGCAAAGCAGAATCCACTTTTGCTAATATAAAGACGGAAAAATCCACTTTGCGCCATGGCGCATGGTCTAAAAGGGTTGAGCTTATTTTCTTAATGAATTATAGGTGTGATTTGAGAATAACCAATCAGAGTCTCATCTTCCATTCCCCTTGCGCTATGGTGCATTTGCTATTTACATGACGGCTTTGTAAATGGAAAAACCAAGCGTTTCACTAGCAAGAAAACAGTT
The DNA here is from genome assembly GCF_052040795.2 of Danio rerio. NCBI lineage: Eukaryota > Metazoa > Chordata > Actinopteri > Cypriniformes > Danionidae > Danio > Danio rerio. The sequence continues at coordinate 17,853,623 of NC_141036.1, read as the reverse complement.
AAAAAGAGCATCTACTGCGCGAGAATGAGAGATAAGTCTTCTCATTATCTACTTTCATTTTCACTCTCGTGGATAGGAAAACCTTGTACGCACAGACATCAGTTAGCCTATAACTAATTAATTTCGTTAGTTAAGCGCAGAGATTTGTTTCAAAACTATTTCTAAATTCTGTTCTAATTTCCAGCAAACAGTTATATCCTAATACACATGCTGTGCCCCATATGGTCTAAAACCTGACAGGTGGGCAAATCTAAGCTTGTTTTTAATAAAACAAATATAAATATGCATTTAAGAAATAATACTGTTTATAATAATAACATTATACAAAAGCAAATTGTCACGAATAAACTAAAAAGCCCCCGAGATGAGGAATGCATGAAAGTTTGGTTTTTATATTTATGTAGGCTAGAAAATAATATGTTTTGTAATATTTTAATTCTTTATATTTATATCCTATATATCCTTAATATTTAAATTATTTTTCATATGTAAAGATATTTGCGTATTGCTCTACATCTTGTGTGTATTAAGCAGTGTGTGTGAGGTGCACAACTAACGCACTCTGCGCTAGAGTTTAGACCGGCTTTGTTCTGGTCTATTGAAAAATCTATTATAGTTTCTCAAAATAGCAACGCGCCAGCAATGCGCATTATTATTTAGACCAGAACGCCTATGGGCCCACATATGAGCTCAAATGCATTTGCTATTTAAACAGCATGGCACAAAACTTTAAAATGACTCTTGCGCCAAGCTAAAACTAGCAAACAACAATTGCGTCGCGCCTTGCGGCGCTACATTGTGTTGGGTATATGATTGGGCCCTAGGTGTCTGTTATGTGAATCCATCTGTGTGTGTGTTTGTTAGTTTATTTCTTTCTTTTCTTATTTTACTCTTTTTGTTTATTTATTTGTTTCTCTCTCTCACTCTCTCTCTCTCTCTCTCTCTCTCTGGAAAGCACAGAGAAGAAATCTTGTTCCCTTTCTCTCTTTCTTTCTTTCAATCTCCGTTCAGCCAATCTCTGAGCAGGAGCACTTTTAGCTCAGCTTAGCAACAATTATTTTGTTATTAGACTTATTATCTCGCTCAAAAATGACCAAAGTATAACTAGTGCTGGTTCTGTGTCCATGCTCACCGTATATATCCTCAGTCACTACTCCCTATATCAGTACACTTGAAGGACTGAAAATTCGATCACTCAGAACACAGGAAAGGATAGCAATTTTTTTGTGCTTTGCTGGTTAATGAATCATTCTGATGGATTAAAATTTCTATTTCTTTGGCCAGACCCTGTGATAGATGTAAGCGAGCTGTCTATTAGTAATGAAACAAAGTATTTTATTTTTTGTCATATATTGTTCATTTTGTAATATATTTTTAGCGCCTATTTTTATTTTTATTGCAGTTATTTTATGTCTAATTCTGTAAATTCATGTTAAACACTACATTAAGACTTTGTTCACAGCTAAAGAATGTTAAATAAATAATATTCTATTAGTGGAGAAAAAATATTTTTGTGCTAATATAAGAGCAGTTAAAACAGACCAGTCAATATTAACAGGGAACACTAAAGAAAGGGGCAGGATGTGAACACGACAGGAGGGTTAACTTATTGGGTTTTTCAGTACTCAGTTGGTTTGAGTTCTCTTCATTTATTGGCTTTTACTGCACTCAAATTGCTTTGTTTGCATAAATGGATTAAGTTCACAGTACTCATTAGAATTAGTTTTTGAACTGAAATAGATTGTTGCAATTGGTTTCCTGAAATGGTTTGAGTCGCCCTAACTTTTAGGGTTTTACATTGTAGTTATATGTTTAACAAGTGAAAATAGAAGGAACGTTATCAGGTTAAATAATCATATTGCTGATCCATAGTTAATATTGTTATTTAAATTAATTTATAATTAAGTTGCTGACATGGTTTAAGAATTTTTAAACAAAAATACATGAACATTTTCTTCTCATCAAAACCAATTAATAGACAAAGGCATCAAGCATCAGAGTATGATGAGTCTCATGCTGCAGTGCATGCTGGGAGAATCATTTGAAACTCATCCATGGCTCTATGGTGTGATTAAAAGATATATATATATATATATATATATATATATATATATATATATATATATATATATATATATATATATATATATATATATATATATATAATCTTTTAATTATGCTTGGCATAACACACTGTTACAGAAGCTAAAGAAAAACTATGATGAGGAATGAGGTCAAAGAGCCCTATAAAGCAAACACTGAGAGAATGATTATATTCAGTGAATTTCAGGAGCCATCTGACAAAGATGAACTCAAGCAGGTTATTAATAACTAATAAGTGAAGCTGATGATACTGTTTGTGGAATTGTTTAATGATCCTCAGCTAAGATTTTAAGAGGTTGTTTTATTTCTTTTAAGGTTGTGACTAAAGTCAGCTAGTTTTGTGTTTCTCTTCAGTGATTCAGTTTAACCGTAGGTGTTTATGGCTCAAACAACACTTTCTTAATTGCTTAAATATCTCATTACTTCAGCTTAAATAAAGTATGTTCTTGGTAACCATTTGAACTTAAATGGTTTTATGGTACTCAATTGATCTGAGTTGTTTTCATTTATTGGGTTTTTCTGTGCTCAAATAGCTTTCAAATGGATTAAGTCCACAGTACTCATTAGGATTTGTTTTTGAACTAAAATGGTTTGTTGCAATTGGTTTCCTCAAACGGTTTGAGTTGCCTTAACTTTTTGAGTTTTACAGTGTGCTAAAATTGCTTTGCGTACTCAAATGGATGAAGTTCACAGGACTCATTATGATCTTTTTTTGAACTTAAATGGTTTGTTGCAATGGGTTTCCTCAAATGGTTTGAGTTACCTTAAATTATTTGGTTTTACAGTGTGCTGTTAGCAATCACAATTACTGAAGGAAAGAGAAATAAACACACACAGTGGCCAATTACAGAATTAAGTTAAATAACTGTTGTACTAAAATAAACTACCTTCAGTCTCAGCAGAGGTTCATTAAACAACTCCACAAACAGCATCAGAAGCTTCACTTATTACTGAGCGCTTTGACTTTCCTATAGTTCTCATTAAGAATTAACAAAATGAGAAAGGTTTAGTTACTTCTTAACTTAATTTTTTTTTCCTGGTTTCTGTAAACTATTAGGAGGGTAGTTTTTTTTTAAAACACATTTATTATAGCAAAAAAAGCTGGAAAGTCAATGCTGTGATTATGTGAGGTTCATTTAAGAATATTCTATTCTTTTTTTATGGTTCGTTAAATATCTTTGTTTTTAATGACAAGAATAAACATGAAAGATATCTTCTTCCTTTACTGAGTTAGGAAATAATAATAATCAAAATAATCATAATCATAATAAAGTTCAGTTACTATGAAGAAACACTCAAACCTTAAGAATAAGACCTTAAACCTCAACAATGGTAACAATTAAAATGTTTCATGCTGCTGAGTGTGGCACAGTACAAATATTCCATCATGCATTGCAGAATGAATAAATGATGTAGATTAATGTTGTTGGGGAACAAACAGTTTTAACCTACAAATGACCTTTGTCAGATGAAGAAAAGCTGAAGTCAGAGATTTAATCAAAGAAAGCAGAATCAGCAGAAGCAATTGTCCAACAATTATATTCTAAGATACAGTTGAAGTCAAAATGATTCGCCCTCCTGTGATTTTTCTTTTTTCTTTCTTTTTTAAAAAATTTCTCAAATGATGTTTAACAGAGCGTAGACTTTTTCCACGGTATTTTCTATAATATTTTTGTTTTTCTTCTGGAGAAAGTCTTAATTGTTTTATTTTGGCTAGAAAAAAAGTTTTTAAAAGCATTTTAATATTATTATTAGCCATCTTAAACAATACTTTTGTACGATTGTCTACAGAACAAACCATTGTTATACAATGACTTAGAAATGAGGTGTTAAAATAATTATGTTTAGAAATGTGCTGAAAATCTTCCTTCCGTTAAACAGAAATTGGGGGAAAATATATTGGGGTGGCTAATAATCTAGGAGGGCTATTAATTTTAAATTCAACTGTACGTCATGACTGTACTGAATTGCATTACACATGCTGTATTGGTGTTTTTTCCTGATTGGGTAAAACAAAGATAGACTCAGAAAATTTCCACAATGTGTTTAAATCCTAACAATATCTCCAATGATTACTTTAAAAAAAGGTCAGACAGTCAGTAGGCCATTTAGAGCTGAACCCAGACCTGTAAGAATGATCCACCGAAGAATAGAACACAAAGTACAAACTGTTTATACTTAAGGCTGTTTCTTGCACTCTTTGCCGTCTTATCAAAACTGCTAGAAGACCCATAGCAGACTAATGCAAAGATGGATAAAACAATTCACATCTAGTGAGAGCTGTTCAACTAGCACCAAACGCCCAGTTCCACATGAGAGGTCTCAGTGACCTCTGGACTGAACCTGAAGATCCTGAGGAAACAACTTGACATACAGAAAAATCAATGACACAAATCATAGTTTTACGCTGAAAAAGGATGACACCAAGGTCGTCATATTCACTTTATTCTCTGTGTACTAGCCATTTGAATCATTTTGGCTAGAGACTTCCGGTCGCATTTACTTCCATTCATTTTTAGATGTTAAAAACAGCTCGTTTTGCTGCCCAATGTTGCAAACTGCTATTTTCTTATTATAATATTCTATTTTATCTGTATAGTCATGCAAACACTTGTGCAACCATTTTCTGCCATTTAGCATTCCTAGTCATTTCTCCCATGAAGCAACTGAATCAGAAGTTCTAAAACAATTGCAAAAACCAGCGCACTTCCATATTAAAGAATAAGGTCAATTATCTAGGCCCTGAAACATTTAACTTTATTAATAATCATAAAAAGGATATGTGTTAACATCCATCAGAAAATCTGATCCTTCACTGATCTTACAGCTTTCTTTATTTGTTTTTTTATGTTGAGACTTTTAGTAGCCTGTCAGCCTGTTTGTGAGTTAAACTGTTGACTTTGTTAATTGTCCCCATTGTTGAGATGATTAACACTGATGTCTCTGTGAGTCTAAATTATTCCATAGAGCAAGTTGTTTTTGTTCAAGATATGCTTGAAACCTTTAATAATTCAGTAGCACGTGCAAGAATGTTCATTTACTTTCAATGATGGATTAAATATTGGATAGCAGTGTTGAATTACACTTACCGGCAACTTATTTAGTTACACCTGTCCAACTGAGGTATGCAGAAGAGCATCTCTAAACGCACAACACATCCAACCTTGAGGCGGATGGGCTACAGCAGCAGAAGACCACAGCGGGTGCCACTCCTGTCAGCTATAACAGGAACCTGAGGCTATAATTCGCACAGGCTCACCAAATTTGGACAATAGGAGATTGGAAAAACATTGTCTGGTCTGATGAGTCTTGATTCCTGCTGTGACATTCAGAGAGTAGGGTCAGAATTGGGCATCAACAACATGAAAGCATGGATCCATCATACCTTGTATCAATGGTTCAGACCAGTGGTGGTGGTGTAATGGTTTGGAGGATATTGGAGGATTATGATTGAACTCTGCTGGTTCTGCATTAACTATGTATGATCCACCAATCAGACGATTCCTAGCCCACTATAAAGAGCCAAGGTTTCTCACTAAAGTCATCTTCGATTTGAAGAATCCCCCTTCCACCCCTGCTCCTCCACCTTTCTCTTCACAGGGTGGCACGGTGGCTCAGTGAGTAACACTGCTGCCTCACAGCAAGAACGTCACTGGTTCTAGTCCTTTAACAGGCTGTTGTTTCTGTGCGAAGTTAACATGTTCTTCCTATGTTCGTGTGGGTGTCCCTCGGGTTCTGCGGTTTCATCCCACATTCCAAAAACATGCTCTACAAGTTAATTGATCAATCTAAACTTAGCACTACAGTCAAAGTCTCATCCAGCAGCATATCTCTTTCATGACAGACATTTTCTGTCATCAGCTCTTCAAAAATCAAGAATAAAAGGGGAGTTCTTGAGACCTACTTGAGCTCAAGAATTACCTTTTACCCTGCAAACGGGAGGGAGCCCAGGGCTCAAGAACCTTTTGAACCTTTTTTACTGTACTGAAATGGCCTCCACAGTCACCAGACCTCAATCCAATAGAGCACCTTTGGAATGTGGTGGAACGAGAGGTTCGCATCATGGATGTGCAGCTGACAAATCTGCAGCAACTGTGTGATGCTATCGTATCAATATGGACCAAAATATCTGAGGAATATTTTAGTTCCTTGTTAAATCTCTGCCTTGAAGGATTAAGGCAGTTCTAAAAGCATAAGGGGGTAAGGTGTACCTAATAAAGTAACCAGTGAGTGAATATTATATTTATGTTTTGCCTCAGTATAAACAAAAACAAAATGACCAGATTTTTTTCTTTGTGCTTTTTTGCCATAACAAATGAGTTTTTCAAACAAAATTATCTAAACTTACTGCAGTTAAAATAAAGTAATATTAAAAAGTTAAAGGTTAAGAGCCTAAATAAAGCAAACACTGTTCTCCATGATGGTGACTTTAAAAGTAAAGCTTTAAGTGTAGGTGGTGCTGCTGTTTGTGGATTTGTTTGATTATTTGCTGAGAATTTTCAACGCAATCTTATGGCAATTCATAACTTCTTAATTTAATGGCTAATTCGTATGAATTAGAATGAATCTAATTCATACAATTTTGTATGATTTGCTCATCACTCAATGATGGTTGGGGTTAGTGGTGAGGTTGTGTCCGTTTTAAAATCGTACATTTTGTACAAATTACGAATTAGCCACTAAACTGACAAGACGTAAAATACTTACATTTCCTTATGAGATCAGGCTGTAATTTTAGTGATGTAAAAATTTGTTGTACTTTAGTTGATTTCCTTATAAAGCTGTGATTGTATAAGTTGTCATTTTTCTCCCCTCTGTATTCCTTCTTGATCAAAGCAATTGTTCATCACTAATCCTCAATTATCATTTAATTAACTTGTTTATTAAACACTTTGAAGTGTGGACACATGGAAACTGGAGGTATTTGTTAAAAGGTTAAAGGTGTGAGATGTAACAACACTGTGTAGAAAATTTATTTTAACAGTAAAATACTGTTACCTTAAATTACAGAAGGAGACTGCCACACAAGAAAAAAACTGTATCTTCTAAAACCAAATTGAAAAAACGAGTCAAATTTTTGCCGTCCTTTTTTGGGGCAGTGTTTGAGTTCAAGATCAACAGAGAAACACAGGTGTTATGCTGCATGTTTGTTTATTTAAACACGGTATAGATCCTGATGCAGTGAGATTTTCTTTCTGTTAAGTCCAGCTTTACATGCATGTGTGCTGCTGAGAACTTCAAGAGATTTGGATTAAACTGTTTCTAAACTAAAATATTTTATCAATTATAAATCTGATTGTATTAAGCATAACATTACAAAGATTACTTCCTAGACTCAAACAGCAGTTGGTCAAACAGCAGACTCAAACAGCAGTTGGTCAAACAGCAGTTGGTCAGCCCGTGCCAGTCCTCCTGCACCCTGGCTCTCTGATGCTCTCCTTGAGCATCGCTCAACTTCGGGCTGCAGAGAGAATTTGACGAAGAACTAAAAATCCTAAACAGCTCATAACACACCAAACTCTTCTGTCTTTTTTCTCGGCTGAGGTTACTTCTGCAAAGCAGGCATACTTCCATCAGAAAATCAACAATGCCACCAATCCTTGCCTACTTTTTAAAACATTTTTCTCCCTCGTCTATCCTTCTCCTCCACCCGCATCCTCCACACTTACCACTGATGACTTTGCTACATTCTTTTGCACCAAAACTGCTAAAATCAGTGCTTAATTTGCTGCACCTACAACAAACATGCAAGATACACCACCAACACCACACACACTCACCTCTTTTTCTCAGCTCTCTGAGTCTGAGGTGTCCAAACTTGTGCTATCTAGCCATGCAACCACCTGTCCACTCGATCCCATTCCCTCTCATCTCTTGCAAGCCATCTCTCCTGCAGTCATACCAACACTGACTCACATAATCAACACATCTCTTGACTCTGGTTTATTCCCCACTACATTTAAGCAGGCTAGGGTAACCCCACTGCTAAAGAAACCCAACCTGGACCATACGCTACTTGAAAACTACAGACCAGTATCCCTGCTTCCATTCATGGCCAAGATTCTGGAGAAAGTAGTGTTCAATCAAGTCCTGGACTTTCTTACTCAAAACAATCTCATGGACAACAAGCAATCCGGCTTTAAGAAAGGCCACTCAACTGAGACTGCCCTGCTCTCGGTCGTGGAGGATCTCAGACTGGCTAAAGCAGACTCTAAATCATCAGTCCTCATTTTGCTGGACTTGTCAGCTGCTTTTGACACTGTCAACCACCAGATCCTGCTATCTACGCTTGAGTCACTGGGCGTTGCGGGCACTGTTATACAATGGTTCAGATCTTACCTCTCTGACAGGTCATTCAGGGTGTCTTGGAGGGGAGAGGTGTCCAACCTACAGCATCTAAACACTGGGGTACCTCAAGGCTCTGTTCTTGGGCCACTTCTCTTCTCCATCTACACATCATCTCTAGGACCAGTCATCCAGAGACATGGATTCTCCTACCACTGCTATGCTGATGATACCCAGCTATACCTCTCTTTTCATCCTGATGATCCCTCTGTTCCAGCTCGTATCTCAGCCTGCCTGTTGGATATTTCACACTGGATGATTGATCATCATCTTCAGCTGAACCTCGCAAAAACGGAAATGCTTGTAGTTTCTGCCAACCCGACTCTACACCATAACTTTTCAATCCAGATGGATGGGGCAACCATTACTGCATCCAAAATGGTGAAAAGCCTTGGAGTAACGATTGATGACCAACTAAACTTCTCTGACCACATTTCTAGAACTGCTCGATCGTGCAGATTTGCACTCTATAACATCAGAAAGATCCGACCCTTCCTATCTGAACATGCAGCTCAACTCCTTGTTCAAGCTCTTGTTCTCTCCAAACTGGATTACTGCAACTCTCTACTAGCTGGGCTTCCAGCTAACTCTATCAAGCCTCTTCAACTGCTCCAGAATGCAGCAGCACGAGTTGTCTTCAATGAACCTAAACGAGCACATGTCACTCCGCTGCTAGTCCGTTTGCACTGGCTGCCAGTTGCTGCTCGCATCAAATTCAAAACTCTGATGTTTGCCTACAAAGTGACTTCTGGCCTAGCACCTTCTTATCTGCACTCACTTCTGCAGATCTATGTGCCCTCCAGAAACTTGCGTTCTGTGAATGAACGTCGCCTCGTGGTTCCATCCCAAAGAGGGAAAAAATCACTTTCGCGAACGCTCACGCTCAATCTGCCCAGTTGGTGGAATGAACTCCCTAACTGCATCAGAACAGCAGAGTCACTCGCTATTTTCAAGAAACGACTAAAAACTCAACTATTTAGTCTCCACTTCACTTCCTAATCTGCAATTGCCTATTTGAATATCACACTAACTGTACAAAAAAAAAAAAAAAAAAAAAAAACTACTAACACTTCCCTTCTTAGACTTTACAGACCTGAAACTTGCCTTTAGTACTTATTCATTGTTGCTCTTAGTTGTGTAAATTGCTTCCTTGTCCTCATTTGTAAGTCGCTTTGGATAAAAGCGTCTGCTAAATGACTAAATGTAAATGTAAATGTAAATAGAACAAAAATAATAGATAGATAGTATAAAATGAGAGAACAAAACCAATCAGTGGTGGGCATTGATAAAAATAGTGATGATAGTAATAATGACAGTACAAATGATGACAACAAAAATTATAATAACAACTACTACTTATACAACAACAACAACGACTTCTACTACTACAACTATTGTTAATCTTGTTGTATACCACAGGAAATGGTCACAACACCAGAGCAACAGCCTCGTTCTGATGAACCAAATCCAGTGTTGTGCAACAAGTACAAGTACCGCAGGCTCTTACTACCTCCCTTTGCAGTCTCCCTCTTCGCAACTGCGTTAGGTTTGGGGATCTATTCCCACTTGCAAAAGACTGCAGATCCCTGGAAGTCAAAATGGAAATCAGGTACAAACACAACTTTATCCTGAGATGGGTTTAACTTATTTGGTAGAAGTGGTTGTGATTTGTGTGTGTGTTTCAGCGGCTCCTCTTTGCCTTTCTCCTGCCTGTATAAGAGCATCAGAGCATTTTTCTGTTGCCATGGATCCATTTTCTCGCCCCTGTGACTACTTCCTGTTTGCCTGTGGAGCAGGTGGATCTTCCACCAACAGGGATAGACAGAGGGTCAAGGGAGAAGTGAATAAACACAGTGAAGTGAGGACAAGAGGCCTGATAGAGATGAGAAGAGGGACTGATGGTTGGAGTAAAAGTGATGGGCAGCTGAAAACATTTCCAGACAGACAGACTGCTTTACTCACAGCCATTAAAGAAATATTAGGTAAGTAAAAAAATAAAAAATAAATAAATAAAAAAAAATATATATATATGTGTGTGTGTGTGTGTGTGTGTGTGTGTGTGTGTGTGTGTGTGTGTGTGTGTGTGATTATATGTGTGATATGTGTTGATGTGTATATATACATACAGTTGATCAGGCATAATAGTTTAATAAATATTTTTCAAGACGCTTCTATACAGCTTGGGGTGGGCAAACTCGGTCCTGGAGGGCCCGTGTCCTGCATAGTTTAGCTTCAACTCTAATCAAACACACCTGCTTAAAGTTTGTTCTGTAGACTATCGAAAAAATATATAGCTTAAAGGGGCTAGTAATTTTGTCCCTAAAATGGTGTTTAAAAAATTGAAAACTTCTTTTATCCTAGCCGAATTAAAACAAATATGACTTTCTCCAAAAGAAAAAATATTATCAGACATACTGTGAAAATTTCCTTGCTCTAATATATATATATATATATATATATATATATATATATATATATATATATATATATATATATATATATATACATATATATACATATATATACTGTATTCACAACAAAAGACTTTCAAATGAGACTTCCTGGTCTGTCAACTGATTTTAAAAGAATTTGGTAATTTTTCACCTGATCAAGTGTGAAGGCGAGCAAAACAAGTTTAAAGTCGGCATGTAATGCAAGTTAAGGTCTTTCATTATTCATATCATGATGTACATCCAATTGAAACAATCCTGAAATTAGTTAAAAAATAAAGGGCGGTACATGATTATTTTGTAGGTTGGGTGTTGGTTCCAAAAAAGAGACAGTTTGAGGAATGGGCTAAAGTGAGACATGCACTGATATCCCTGCCTAAAAGGCATTCCATGGGACCAGAAGTAAAAAAAAAATTCAAGGGGGAGGGAATATTATGTTATGTGATAGAAGATTATGGAGGCAAATACACTTTTACATTAATCCTTATGTTGATTTTTGCCTTTCCTTCGATCTTTCTTTTCCAAGACTTTTTAGTTCATTTTTAGGCTCAATTTTGCAAACATCTTTTCTTTTCTTCAGTCACACTTTACAATAGGGTATTGTTTAAAGTTAATTAATCTATATACTAACATGCACTAAGAACGACATTTTCATTATTTACTAATTCATTATTAAAATCCAAAATGATGTTTGTTTACATTAGTTAATACACTGTAGGTTCATAAGAACAAACAATGAACAACTTTATTTTCATTAACGTTAGCAAAGATGAATGAATACTGGAAAAAGTGTGTTGCTCTTTATTTGTTCATGTTAACTATCATTAACTAATAGAACCTTGTTGTATACTTGATTTTGCCACAAATGAACCACACAACAATTTAACAGTAATTTTATGGTACTGCATAAAACATAATTGACCTTCAATCTTTATGCTCCCCGTGTAATCAGAAGCTCCTGATGAGGCCGTTTCAATGGGTGCAGCTGAACAAAAAGCAAAGAATTTCTTCAAATCCTGCATGAATGCAGAATCCCGAGAAAAAATGGGATCAGAACCTTTCCTTACACTACTTCAGCAGGTACATATACATTTCAGGATGGAGGAAAGTGCAAAGCTTCTTTGTTGCATGTATTTGTTTAAATGTTTAATGTCTTTTGATCGACTCTCTCTTACTCTTTAGTTAGGTGGCTGGGCAGTATCAGGTGTTTGGAATCAAACTGATTTTAACAGCACCCTTGCCCTGCTGATGGGCCAGTACTCCACCTTTCCTTTCTTCAATGTGTATGTAGGGCCAGAACCTAGTGAAGAGCAATCTGCTTCCAATCGACACTACATACAGGTGATCACTAATAAAGGTAGAATATTAGCAGTTAGCAGCTTGATTTACAGTATTACAACCACTTGTTTACATGTTTTACAAGTTTACATGTTCATATTAAGTCAGTGTCAGACAGAATCTGCGGACATGTTTTGCTATTTCTGCTGAGAATTTTTTTTTTTAAATCAGTGGATTTATGCGGAATTATTTTGGGAGTATCGTAACTAAGACTTTAATGTACGAAATAAAAAATAATTAATTTTTTTTTACTTTTATTTAATGTTTACAATGCAAATTCATCTACATTTACTTATTTGGTAAACAAAGCTAAACTTTCTATAATATATCTACTGAAAGACATTATAATATTACATTATATGAAAATATTACTTCACAAACTTTATTGTAAATAAATCAAATAAACACTTTCATATTACCTTAGAATTATAAGGTTCTATCTGACATTTTTGTCAAAATTGAGTTGTTGACATTTTCTTATTAAATGACAACTTATTTACATTATAGGATGCTTTAAGTTGTTTAAATTTTAAGACTTTTTATTTAAAAACCATATGTTACACACAAACTGTTTGCTATATGGAATGCAAAATTCCAAGGTGACGATTGGTTCATTTTATTACTGATTATTAATAAAAAAAAAATGAATAAATATAAATTTACACACATTTACACAAGTAAATAAATATACTCGAAGACGGGCTAAAAATCTGGGAATTCTACAGATTTCTGTGCGTACAGATTCTGTGTGGGCCTACTATACAGTATAAAAGTTAGCCCCGTACAGTAACTTTTTGTGTGTGTTTTTATTAATAATATCATTATTAATACACACACACTTACTCTAGACATGGTTAGAAACATGTTTGTCAAAAAACAGGCACAAACATCAATTCTCAATAAAAAAAGTTTCAAATAATTATTAAAACAAAAGTAAAGTCCGCAACAGAGAATTCAATAGTATCCAATCTTTATTATTATTTACTTAAAAGAGTCCAAGAAAACTCACGTTTCTATTGCCCGTATGAATTCATAGTTGGAAACTAAGCTCTGAAAAATTCTTAGCAACGAATTCACAACCTGGGACCTGACAGTGGAGGTTTGCAAATCCCTGTGATGATTCCTGTGCATGTTAGCTACCTAACTGAGGAGATTGTAATTTAATGGTTTTTATGTGTATAAAATCAGCTTATTTGCCAAAATTACACATCACACTGTTAGCATATGTATATTATCGAAATAGGCAATATCCAATGAATAAATATACTTAAATGAGAGTTAGGTAAGAAGTTATATGAGGAGAGACTAACTAGCTAACATTGAAGCCTTCAAGTACACAGTTCAAGACAGCAACATTGTAACTTAATACACAGACTTACTTTAGAAACCCCCAAAAACATTTGAACACATTTTACTTACTCATTGTAGATTCCTATTTATGGCTTAAAACATACACTCTGCATCTGAACTGCTAAACAGAATGAAGCACTCAGAAGTAAACAAATCAATCACCTGGCTCGCTTAAAGGGCCAACATATTCTGAAAACTTTTTACACAACTTTGTGTTTAGAATAAGACAGACATCCTGTGTATGTAAGTGTCAATTTCTAAATCATTGTTTTCTGCATTAAGATAAATGCACTATTCTATATACAGGACAATAAAAGCATCAGAGTAGATGGGACAGTAAGGGTTGAACGGTAAATAACCGTTTATTGTCACAGTTACTACCTGTACTGACTACATAAAGTAAATTACTGTAATTTATTCCTTTCACTACACAATTTCATACAAATCCTGCTCCTTTTACAGTAAAATACTTTTCCTTTTACTATAGCAAAACTCTTTTACAGTTATTTACTGCATAATCTACAGTAAGGGTTAACAGTGTAGATTCTATCACAAATGTTTGTGTAAATAGTATATAAATGTAACACTCATGACATACCAAAAGAAATTAGGTAAGATCTAACTAAAAACTCTCAATAGTAATTACTTATAAAATTGAGGAACATTTACTCTACTTTCATCAGTTCTTCTACTACATTAATACTAATAATAATAAGTCAATAAAAATTGTTACATAATACTTTGTGAAGGGTTAGGTTAGTTAAAAATTGTCAGGCGCGCACATGACAGTTGAACGTATTGCACACCAGACACGCACATTCGTATGCTATTTAAAATGAAACTAATCAGATGGCGCTCTGTGACGCGGTAGAAATATGAACAGTGTCATGAGTCGTGGCTGGTCAGCAGCGCCGGTGTGTGTACTCTGATAGAAACCTATGTTTAGAATTCTAAAAATGCATGGCGCTGCGTGTGTGAACCCCTATAATGTTAGTTGAGCTCGATCATTAGAGACGATCATCAGCAGTTATTTTGATTCAATACATTGTTTAAGAACTGGAGCATGCCAGACACGTGCAAAATGGAAGCAACTTTATTATCTTGTGGTAACTCGTCCAATAAAATGAAACAATTCAGAAAAACAACAATCGTTTGCTGCAGATTTACTCATTTCAGCCATGTACAAAACAACATACTTGAATAATCATAGATACAGATGCCTAACATAACTTACTCTCATTTGTGGATGAATGTTTTATATGTCGCTACCGAAATTGGACTCAGTTAACAGTCAGCAGCCTATGGCGTCAACAACAGACATTGGGAAGCACATAAAGTTAAATGACAAATATTTAAGTAAGGTTATACCTTGCAACAAAACAAGCTTACATTTAATGTATAAAAAATATAACAAAAACTTACTGTTTAATTGGACAAATAGTGATGCCGCCTCTCCACTGCATCCATGACAAGGAAAAATATGAATTCCACACTTGCCGCGTGGACTTTGACACATGCACATTTTCTAGAACCAAAGCTAATAATTATGGATAAGTTTTACTAATTTTTTTAACGTTTCTGTTATTGATGCTAAAAAATAGGCAGTGTAGATAGAATGTACCAAATTATTATGTATTTTACCTGGTAGCTCGCATAGCTAATTAAAATCTAACTGCATTTAATGGGTAGCCTTTAAAACCCTCCTGAGTATTTTTTTACATATTGTTTCCTGCTTTTTTTTAACAGCAGAAATTTTGAAATACATTTAAATGTAAAAAAAGGACTTGAAATGCAATTAGGTGGGTCACACTTTTGATGGTCTGTGTAGAATTTAAGTCACATTGCATCTACATGCCAGTTAAGTAGACTGTTAGGGTTGGGGTTATGGTTAGTGTAAGTTGACATGTACTTGCAAAGTTTCTAAAGTCAGTTTAATCTCTGTTGAAAGAGCAATATTAACAGATATTAAACAGACAGTCTACTAATACTCAAATGGACCATCAAAATAAAGTATTACCATTATATGTAGCTGGATATCTATAAACAGCTTTCCTTAACTCTATACCAAAAGTGAAACCAACCTAATAATGAATTCAAAACTTTAGAGAATTCTTATTTTAAATATATATTTTACTTTCACACATTTTGGAAAATGTTTTATTTATATATTCATGTATAAAAAGCAACAATATTCTGATTCATTTTTAATTTATCTGTGATTGTCTTACCCTAGTTGATTTGAAAATGTCAATGTTCATTCCATAGATTGATGAGCCTCATTTCCAATTTCCTATTGAATGGAACAGCAAGACACAAAAAGCCAAAGCAAATACTCGGGTAGGTATTTTCTCATCACCAGATTTCACACATAACCAAGGAGGCAAGTTTTTCATATCATAATATTCATTTGTTGTCTCTGTTCCTCTTTCTCAGTATCTGCGTCCATTCTATTCAGCCTGTGGTCAGTATTTGGTTCTCTTAGGAGTTCCCTCGGATCGAACCACTCAACACTGCGGTCTCTTTGTATCTCTTTCCACGACTTTGGCTGTGGCCACATTCCCTCTGCCCTACCGCCTCAGTCAAAAATTACTGTACCGCAGAACTACCATCCAAGAGCTTCAGGTCTGTGCTTAATCTGATTTATTATTTGTCAGATATAAATAGGTCAGTGACAAATAAGAGTGTCCACTATAAGGAAAAGTGAGAATCTTTTAAAGTAGTTTATTTACTATATGCAATAGCAGTTTCATTCCTTCATTCATTTTCCTTCGGCTGAGTTCCTTATTTATCAGGCATTGCCACAGTGCATAGAACTGCCAGTACCAATTTTATTTGTATTTTTTTTTTCAGTTTGCAATTTACAAATACTGCTATAATATAATGCTTTTATATATGGTTTTAGAAAAAAAACTTTATTCCTTCATTTTAATGGCTTGCAATGCATCTTAATATTAAAAATAAAATTATTAAATATTAACATTTATATTATGAAAAATGTAAGTTGGCATTTCTGTGTGGAGTTTGCATGTTCTCGTGGGTTTTCAAATGCCGAGTTCAGACTGCAGGATTTTCAAAGTAGTCGTGTCACAGATGTTTTCTCACTGCATGTCTATCTGGGCTAGCATTTTGTCGCTGCTTTGTTTACAATGCAAGATGGATCGGCAACAGGAGCTTTCACATTGTATGACTTTACAATATGAATCGCCGACAACTTCGTCTAAATCACATTTCATGGCCAAAAACACGTAGTATATCTTTTGTTATTAACTACATAATGAGAAAGAAGCCTTTAATGGGGTAGAAAATTTACATATTTGTTCACCTGGCTTTTAAGGGAATTAGCAATTTCTCCTCAACTTTCTTTTTTAGCTTTCTGTGTGAAATGTCAAACAGACACGAGTGCTCCTGTCAAACCTCCACTAGTTTTTCCTCCATTTCTTGGGTCCAAATAAACCGAAAATGAGCGCTTTTAACTTCTCCCTCAACCTCCCGCTGGCCTGCAGGTACACACACACAAATGAATGCTGCTCTCTCATTGGCTGTAGGTGGTCGCCGATGTTATTTTCAGTCAGAACACATTTCAGACGGCATGATTTTGAATCGCAGACAGCTCCAGATATTTAGCTTGCCAAATATCTCACAGGCATCGGCGACTCATCTGCGATTCTCACAGATCGCCTCTTTGATAGTTCATACTGTGTGTTTGTTACTCAATGTGCACAAGCACTGATTTGCATTTGTTTGTGATTTCTTAAAACCTTTTGGCGAGTCAAAATCAGGGCTACAATCTTGCAGTCTGAACTTGGCATAAGGGTGCTAGTTTCCCCCACAGTCCAAAGACATGCGCTATAGGTGAAATAAATAGGCTAAATTGGCTGTAATGTATGAGTGTGAATGAAGATGTGTGGGTGTCTCCCAGTGGTGGGTTGCAGCCGGAGAGGCATCTACTGCTTAAAACATGTGCTGGATAAGTTGGCGGTTCATTCCGTTGTTGCGACCCCTAATAAATAAAGGGACTGAGCCAAAAAGAAAATGAATTAATTAATTATCAAAAATCTCAAATATTTTTAAAACGTACTATAAATTTTCCCAATATGTATGAGTAAGCTGTTTTCTGAATAGTTCTCCCTGTAATTTTTACAATTTACATAATTTTTTGTTTTTAGATCTTAGATTTGGACACTCTCATGTCCTTGTCTTTTGTAGTGAGCATGTGGTTTCCTGCAAGCTGTGTGCTCTCTTATCCATGTGTCTTTTGTTGTTTGTGTGTGCCGATGTTTAATCTCTCGCCACTTTAGTCTTGTTCAGTGTCAGTTTGGTGCCATCCCTGCAGGCATATTGACGTCATACCCCATTGTCAGGGGGATGTTGGATTTTGTTTGGAAATGAAAATCGGATTGATGTCAGAACCCAACGTCAGGCCAATGTCAATGCCCAATGTTCAACCTAAAATCAACCAAGTATCAACGTCTAATTATGTTACACCTTGATGTTGTGTTGATGTTGCCACTATGACATCTATCAGACGTTGGATTTTGGTCATTTCCAACACAACCTAAAATCAAACAAACATTAACGTAATTTGATGTCGTTATTGGACGTCAAAATAATGTTGTCTTTAGACACTGAATTTTGGCCACCTGACATCATGACCTAAATCTAATATTAACGTCTTATGATGTTGTGGGCCTGCTGGGATGAATCGGACATCCACACTGCATGTGTGAGTCCACGATTGGATGTTCACTCACTACGTACCAGGGTCTTGCGTTCAATCTAGCATCTTGTAATGTTGTTTATGTAGTACACAAACACACTCTTTCATGTTAAGTTTTGTGTGAACAAGTAGTCAATAAGGGTTCTCACTGGCCATATGTTCTAGTCCTGTTTGTTGTTTGGTGGTCTGTTTTGTTTCTCTGTGCTCTCCTGTCTATTGTCCAGCCCCATCCATTTTGTTATCACATACCACTTATATAAACAAACATATAAATAAACATGTAAAGCATATAAGAGTTTTTAACAAAATGCCTGGTGCAG